>NC_044327.1:113366688-113448286 GCF_007399415.2 Gopherus evgoodei | reverse complement strand
TCGTCCATGCTGGAGCTCTTCTTCGATTCTCAGACTGCATGGTTACCTGTCCTGGTGAGTCCTCCATGGTCACCTGCGCTGATCAGCTCTCCATGCTGGGCAAACAGGAAATGAGATTCAAAAATTCGCGGAGCTTTTCCTGTCTACCTGGTCAGTGCATCTGAGTTCAGACTGCTGTCCAGAGTGGTCACAATGGTGCACTGTGGGATAGCTCCCTGAGGCCAATATCGTCGAGTTGCAGCCACACTAACCCTAATCCGAAATGGCAATACCGATTTCAGCGCTACTCCCCTTCTCGGGGAGGAGTACAGATATTGATATTAAGAGCCCTTTATATTGAAATAAAGAGCTTCGTTGTATGGACGGGTGCAGCATTAATTCAGTTTAACGCTGCTAAATTCAAAATAAACTCATAGTGTAGACCAGGCCTTACTTAGCTTGTGATCCACTCTGACCCCCAGAGCCCTTTCTGCAGGGCTCCTTCCTAGGCAGTCATTTCTCATTTGGTATGTGGGCAACTGATTGTTCTTTCCTAAATGGAGAACTTTACATTTGTCCTAGTGAACTCCATCCTATTTACTTCAGACCATTTCTCCAGTGTGTCCAGATCATTTTGAATTTTAGTCCGATCCTCCACAGCACTTACAAGCCCTCCCAGCTTGGGATCATCTGCAAACTTTATAAGTGTTCTCTGTGTGCCATGATCTAAATCACTGATGAAGATATTGAACAGAACTGGACCCAGCACTGATCCCTGCGGGACCTCACTTGTTATGCCCTTCCAGCTTGACTGTACACCACTGATAACTGCTCTCTGGGAACGGTTTTCCAACTAGTTACGCACCTACCTTAGAGTGGCTGCATCTAGACTGTATTTCTCTAGTTTGTTTATGTCACGTGAGACAGTGTCAAAAACCTCACTAACGTCAAGATATACCCCATCTACTGCTTCCCCCAGCCACAAGGCTTGTTACCCTGCCAAAGGAAGCTGTCAGGTTGATTTCACAGGATTTATTCTTGACAAATCCATGCTGACTGTTACTTATCACCTTATTATCTTCTAGGTGTTTACAAATCGATATCAAACCTTCTAAAACTTCTGTAGTTTTGCTAGCAGCTGGTCCCCAGACTTACCTACCCCTTGTCTTCCTACAGGAGAGCACTGAATCTACAGCCTATATACTCTGATTTCTTCTGCTGATTTTCATGCTGTTTCTTTCCAATATGCACTTCCGTGTCTCTCTGCATCTTCCTTCACTTCCTCTTTCCTCTCCCAACACGGAGCACTACAACATCTGTAAAAGACATGTGCCAGGGGACTCCTCTCTGGCTGCTTTCTGTCAATGCATCCAGCACCAGTATGAACAAAAAAAGGCTTAGTCCCAAGCCTTAATGTATTCCAGCCGTTACTAGAAACTGTTTCCTTTCTCACACGAACCTTTCGCTGTGGCAACAGAACCATTGTACATGTCCTGGACACATCCGATATAAAAGCTTTATTCACTCAATGTGGGGTGTCAGGATCAGGTCCCCCTGCATAAGGCAAACACCAATGTCGATCGCCCTTCCGCAGCTGCAGAACTCACCCTCTGCCTTGGGTCTCTCTGCAGGGAAAGCGGAGCAGCAGGAGCAGCAGTTTTTGCTCTTTCTTTATTTCAACGTTAGACAGTTTCATGTCCACGTCTGGAGATGGGAGTGCGGCGTTATCACTGGAAAGGTGAGGCTCCGCCCCTTAAATGTGCCCTGCAGGCTAGTGCCCCTGAGTGTGTCCCAGAGCCCTGCGTGCTGCTGTGCCAGGTTAGGAGTCTCACTGGAGGGGAGGGAGACATATAGATACTCCTCAGACAAGATCTGTGCCCTCCACTGCTGTGGGGAGGGGGGGTGCACCCACTAGTGGTGTTTGTGTGAGTGCACGTTTGTGTTATCCACCCACATGCGCACTCTAGTGTTCAGAACTGTTGTTGTTCATCAGAGGTGCTATACTGCTAACAGTTAATGGGGATCCTCCTTCAACTCATCTGTCAGTGACCTGAGTGTTTCAGGCAGCAGGATCTGTGCCCTATCCCTGCCCTGCCAGACATTTCTGAGCAGCTGCCTGATGCAGCATAGAGACAGCCTAGGAAACCATGGGCTTGTGACAATGTTGTTCCCTGGCATCTGTAATGGAGGGATGGGGGAGCAGGAGTGAAGAAGAAAGGACAAAGGGTTCTAGCCCCAGTTAGCTTCAGGTCCCAGTGGGGCCCTGAGTCAGCCTCAGTGAACCTCCCTTGTATAGGGCTCCCCCTCTGAGAGCACTGCAGCCCCTGAACTGGCATTGGCTGTGATGCCCGACACCCCCTGGGAACACATGGGACGTGGCACCTGAACCCCCGGATGCCTCGCTCCCAGGGCTTTTCCTTTCCTGTCCCCAGAACGTGACTCTCCCTTTCAATGCCCTCCTGAACAGCACCTCCCTCTGGGACAGCGGAGACATGGACAGGTCGGCCGTCATGGTCCTGCTGCAGAGCGCGGAACTGGCTGCACTGGCCACTGCGCTCCGGTCTCTGGAGAGGACAACACAGAACGTGACGACAGAGTCTCTGGGTGAGGGGGGACGTGTGGCTCTCAGCGCCACCTGCTGGCTGCTGTGAGATATGGGGCTACACTCTGTGCCCCAAATCCATTGGAAGTTAAAGCCTATATCCCATTGTGATGTGAGCCTGTGTTCAGTACAGACAGAGAACCCTGCAGCAGGTGCCCCTGCACCAGGAAATATCACCCAGCCCCGCCAGTGCCCCAGGAGCAACAGCAATGCCCGAGAAGGGTTTAAATGTAAAATTTGGCATTTCACCACTAGGGGCTGCCATGCTGAGCCAGGCGCTTCCTGATACACACACACACACACACACACACACACACAGCCAGACCTTTTACACATACTCACACACAAACGCACACAGACACACACACAGAGCCAGACCTCCTACACACACACACGTACGTGCAAACACACAGACACACATAGAGTCAGACCTGCTATACAAACACACACACAAACACACACACACGCACATGCGCGCACACACACACAGAGCCAGACCTGCTACACACACGCTCACACACACACACACACACATACATAGTCAGACCTGCTACACACACACACACAAACGCACACACACACACACAGAGCCAGTCCTGCAACACACACAAACACACTGCACACAAACACACACACGGAGCCAGACCTGCTACACACACACACAAAAACGTGCGCACACACACAGAGCAAAATCTACAAAACACACGCATACACACACACACACACACAGAGCCAGACCTGCAACACACAAACGCACGCAGACACACACACAGAGCCAGACCTGCTACACACACACGTGCACGCACACACACAGACACACATAGAGCCAGACCTGCTACACAGAAACGCGCACACACAGAGCCAGACCTGCTACACACACACACACACGCATACACACACAGAACCAGACCTGCTACACACAAACACAAACACACACACAGAGCCAGACCTGCTACACACACGTGCACACACACACACCAGAGCCAGACCTGATACACACACGTGCATATGTTATACCATTTATATTAGACCAGTAAAAACCAGCAGGATCTTATTAAAGGGGACAAGACATTTGTCACATTTATTGCCAATACCATAATAAAATAAAAGATAACAGCAAACAATGTTGTTTGGCTACTTATTCCTATGATTACTTTATATACATATATATATATATCTCCATTCACACTATCATTCATACTAGTTCTGTATAGATATTATACTTACCAGCCTAAAGTTGCTTGTGACAGAATACTGGCCAGGTATCCTGTACACGAGAGTGGAGCTGAGTCCGGGTCAGGTGCACCTGATGCTCCTGGAGGCTGGCAGCAGAACCATAGACTCAAAGTCCTCAGTCTTCAGAGTCCAGTTTTATAGGGATTTTTCCCTATGTTAGGTCATGGGAGTTGTTTCATTCTGCTGTTGCTAGATCAATCAGCAGGAGGCTGGCTCTATTCTGTCAGATGTTTGTTAGGTGCTTGGGGTGGATTCCAGTTCGCCCTCCGGGGGTCATCTGGTTGATTCCACTTGACACCTTCTTTGGCCGACACTGAATTTTTCAGGCTGGTAACTCCCTAACCATTCATTCATTTCAACTAGGCACTCATTCACATACACTCTTTATCTTTTGGGGTGTGACACTCCCTGTCTTTAGATAAAAACGAATTTACAGAGGTGGGGTTCTCTATTTGTAGTAATTACAGAGTTTTGCCTGAGGCATAGGGTCAATTGGCGGCTTGTGCGCTGAGTCAATTGACCAATTTAGCAGTTGCACTTAGAGAACAAGGCTTAGAGTCAATTGACGTTTAACAGCTTTTATACAAAGTATCTCTTTTGAGCAGGCTTCACACAGATACAGCTATTTCTAACAATAAATCATTACAAATTTACTTCTAACATAAACCTTAAGTTATCAAGTATTAATTAACACTAAATCAATAAATCATTTCTCACATAAACCATTTTTAATATAAACCTTTTTTAAAAATATCCCGACATAATCCCACTTTTGACACTACGATACACATATACTCGTTAGTGTCACTTTCTGTGTAACCTGTTTAAAAAAAGGTCCTGTGAGGCAACATGGGTTTGTGATTCCAATCTATTGTACATTCTTTTTATCCAAAAGCACATGCTAAACATTCCAATAATACAGATACAATTCAATACTAAGACAACTATCAAGGGATGTAGCATTACTGATAGGATGCCAGTAGTGGTTGGGGACCATCCAGAGAATATATCATACCAATGATAAGTTGTTATTTGTTTCTCTGCAGTGGCAATCCTTAACATGTCCCCGTTGGCATGTATAATATGAATAGTCCGATTTCCTACTTGGTTATCTGTTTGTTCTAAAAATGTGGTCACTTCTTTACTTTTAAGTAGACTATTAGTAAGATCTTGCCATTTAATTCCAAGGTTAATTGAGAAGTCGGCCGGCTCAGCTGTTAGTGTTAGCTGAGACTTTTTTGGCAGAGGCAAATAGTAAGTGTGATTTTTAGTAAAAACAGTACTAACATTGCATTTACATTCATCTACTGGGGGGCTGCTAACACTCCCATCCTCCCAAAATACTTCCTCCACGAGTGGATACATACACATTGTCCATTGTACAATACTCTGGTGTCATTATCCAATTCATCCACATACAGGATCCCAATGAAACATCTTTACTACAAGGCTCTGGGGCAACAGGTAAGGTGAGGCATATGCACTTTTGAGGAGTCCATTGTGTACAACCTCTAGTGTCCAATAGTTCCCCTTTTTCTCCAGCCCACTGGCTTGAGGTCCGAGGCAGCCAGAATGATCCCAGGTGTAATATGGGGAGTGCGCTAACCTTCCACACCTTTGCCTCTAGAGACTGTTGATGTGCTATTTTTACAATTATTTCCCCAATTAACAAGTGTGGTTTTACAGTACTGGAAACATACTGCATCCAGTTATATTGGTAAGTATTGAACAGAGATCTTTTCCTTTGGTTTAACAAATGTATTAAAACCTTAATATTACCCAAAATTACCCAAAACATTTCATGTTCCAAAGTAGCTAGGGCATGTATCTGTATTTCAGTGCATCCCATAGCTATAGCTGTGTGGTTTCCAATTTGTAGATATTTGTAGATATTTCTTATGGAGTAACCAGGTGGTAGTATTTAGCCATTGCCATAAATTCCATTTGGCCTTTAGGTTACCCAGGCCAATTTGGACTAAGTCTACATTCGCGTGTACTTGTTTTGGTATAAGGCTGTCCTGTAGTTGGGCCAGGGAGCTTAATTTGTTCTTAATAGTTTCCAAGTCCACTGAGTTTGCAAGTCCTGCCCCTGCTCCAAATCCACCTAGCATAGTATCCATAATATCTCTTTTGGTTCTGGGATGTGGTGCATCTGGGGGGGACAGTTTGTGTGTCCTTATCCAGGCTTGTAGTATTGGGAGGGAAAAAGGCTTACACATTGTTCTACTTTTGAGATATTTAATCTTGTCCAGTCCATGTCAATTTTTACTTCTACCAATAGGGGGCTCATCAAGACTTTCACTGGAGAAGTTTGAATTTTAAATAAGGTTGGTTTTGTCGTTGGTAATGGGGTGGTTTTTATGAACATATGTTCTTTCTCCCATTTCCAGTCACATCCATCAGGGAATGGTATCGTATGTGCATGGTTTGGGCAGTAAACTATGATTACTGTTACGAGGGTCCCTGATTTCACAAAACCGTCCCATATATAAGGGAGTGAAGGGTAGTCTGAAAGCATCGTAGTATCTCCTGCATATCCTTCCATGCGCACCCCTACCATCCAATGATATTTGCTTGCAGTCCCAGCTCCCCATCCCCAACATATATATGAGTTTCCCCTAAGGGTGTTATTGTTAAATTAGTTTTAAAATCGATCCATCTTAGGTGAATATCTGGTTGTCGTATTGGGCTCCACGGAATGTTGTATATGTGTGAGTTGCTGTGTGTCAGCAATGCGGTGAGGATTGTTTTACCTTGTTCCAGGTATGTTGAAGCATGTCTATCGTTGTTAGGGATTGGCGGAGATTTGTGCATTTTTCCTTTGGGGACAGGCTGTGTCTTTATCATTGAGATTAGGGCCAATGTTGTGATCCAGACCAAGAACTGCCGTGGCTCTGTGTCCCATTTTGTGCGAGGCATCGTTCCGTCTGATCTTTTACTACCCTTCTGAGAAAAGCGGAGACAGGGTTAGAACTGGCAGTCTCAGCAGCCGCATTTCGCGCCCGATAGTCCTGCAGGAACAAAAATACACCGCAGCCACAGGAGGTCTTGTATCTGGAAATATAGTTGTAAAAAAATAGAATTAGTTTATACAAACAACTTCATTTGTGAAACATGAACCCACTTTAATTTACCATTTTTGTCTAAGCGGTAAATGAGGGCGCTGAGGCGGTCCACTATGGAGTAGGGACCGGTCCATTTTGACTCCAGTGTGTGATCCCTTTTACCCAACTTCAAATACATTACCTGATCCCCTGGTTCCCACAGCAGGGAATCCCCATTCTTATTTTGATCCATTTTTGTATTCATGAGCTCAATGGCTTGGCTTATTCTATGCTGCAGGGTGGCTTTGTCTTCCTGCAACTGCTTTAACCATGCCAGTGCTCCTGAGTTGTAGTCTCTGATTCTGCTGCTTGTTCTGGGTTGATGACCAACCTCATTGCCTGACCAGAGGATCTGGTATGGCTGGATCTTAGTTTTCAGCCTTTTACTGCTGCGAATGGCTGCTAATATTAGCGGCAGTTTTTCCGGCCAGTTCTTACCGGTGTTGTCTACAACTTTCCTAAGGGCTTCTTTAATAGTGCGGTTCATTCTCTCTACTTGTCCGGAAGACTGCGGTCTGTATGAGACGTGGCGTTTGTGTGAAACTCCTAATGCTTTAAGTAGTAGAGTAAATATGTCTCCCACAAAGAATCCTCCATTGTCTGAGTCAATAATCTCAGGAGTCCCATATCTGCAAACTACTTCAGAGAATAGTTTCTTAGCAGCTGTGCGGGCGCTATTGTTCCTAGTAGGGAAAGCTTCCACCCAACCTGAAAAGGAATCTATAATTACAAGTAAATATCGAAATCCTTCTTGACTCCTTGGCAATTTATCAATGAAGTCAATTTGGATTCTCTGCCAGGGTCCCAGCCTTCTTTGATGTAGCATCTGAGGCTGGTGTGGAGGACGAGCTTTATCTTTGGCACACTGTATACAATTTCTGACCCATGTATCCACATCGTCTCTCATCCCCTTCCATTCTGCCACTTGCTTTAACCTTCCCAGCGTTCCTTCCACTCCGTCATGCATGAACTGATGAGCTATGTTCACCAGTTCCTGCCTTTCAATTCTTCCTGGGGTGCGGACTGCTTCTAATACCTTCTTTTTCTGCCTTCGGGTCACCACTGCTATCCCTTCATAATCTCTGGCTGTGGCATCAGCACGGTTATTCCATACTGTTTCAGCTTCGGAGCCTTTTCCATATGCCTTGACATGTTTGCTTTTAAGCTGGTTGGGATGAGAGGTAACCCAGGCATAAATCCATCTCCATTCATCTACATATGCTATCTCTTTCCCGTCTGCGGCTTTCCAATTGTTCCTCTGCCAATCAAACATCCAATATTGCACTCCGTTTACACAATAATTGCTGTCAGCATAGATGTGTACAGTCTTGGGGCAGTTCTCTGTTTCATACTGTTTTAGGACTTGGTATATGGCATGGAGTTCAGCATGTTGTGCTGAGCCATGATCCAAGTACCCCTTCAGTATTTCCTCTTCTAAATTGATGGCTGCATATCTGATTCTCTTTTTACCATGCACCACCATGGAACTGCCATCCGTGAACCAAATTTTTTTCTCCTGACCCACGGTATCCAAGTCTTCCAGGGGGGGTGCTTGGGCTTGTGCCATTCTTTGTTCTGGTGTGACTGCTGGACATACATGCTTAGCCCCTTTTTCAATAAGAGCATGTGTCAGCATGTCAGGTTTAGATACTGTGTCAGTCCGGACTCCTCTGTTTACCAGTGTTAGAGTCCATTGTGCCATTCGGGTGTTAGACACCCTGCCTCCTATTAGTAATTGGGGCACTGCCGGTAAGCGGCTCAAAAGACTGAACGGCCCATACCGCTGTCAGGCATTCACGTTCACAGGCGTCAAAATTTAGTTCAGCTCCCTGTAGTTTTTTAGACTCATAAGCCACTGGTACCAATGTTTGGTTTTCATTTTGTTGCAAGAGAGTAGCCGCCATGGCCACCTCATTAGCTGCTAACCGGGTGACAAATGGTTTAGATTCATCCGGGAAGCGTAAAGCAGGGGCCGTTAAGGCATTTTGCTTCAGGATATTTACGGCATTCTCCTGATCTGGACCCCATTCCCAGTGCGTCTTCTTTTTTAGCAGTTTCCACAAAGGATGTGTAATTTCTGCATATTTGTAGATATGGGGTCGTAGAAAGTTAAATCTGCCCAGCAAAACCCTTAAGGAGTGCACATCCGTAGAGGCTGGCATTTCAATTAAAGCCCGTACCTTTCTTTGATCTACTTGTCTTCCCTCCTGCCAATGATAATACCTAGGTAGACAACCTGGGTTTGCATCAATTGTGCTTTTTTCCAGGCTTACCTTGAAGCCGGTGTCCTGGATCAGTGCAAGGACGTCCTCTGTAAGTCTCTGCACCTGCGTCTGGAGCTGGCCAAAAACCAAAACATCATCCACATAGGAATAGACAAGTGGTCGATCAGAGGGACTTAACTGGTCCAGCATAACTATCACATGTTTGTGGGCGATAGCTGGAGAGTCTTGGAATCCTTGGGGTAGGCGCCAAAATGTGTACTGCTGGTCTCTGATAGTGAAGGCAAATCGGTCCTGTGAATCAGGATGTAATGGGATGGCAAAGAAACAGTTAGCCAGATCTATAACTGAAAAATACCTGGAGGTGGCTTGTACCCTTTGGATGACCTGTGTCATATGTGCCAAGATGGGGGCCATGGGTATACTTCCTTTGTTGATTCTTCTATAATCAATGGTTAGTCTCCAGGATTGCCCGTCTGCCTTCATGACTGGCCAGACAGGGGAGTTAAAAGGGGAGTTAGTTTTTCTAATTACTCCCTGCTCTTCCAGGTCCTGAATGATTTGGACAAGCTGTGTTTCTGCTTCCCTGGGATACCGATATTGCTTCTGTGGGGGCAACTAGTTTATCACTTCTGTTACTGACAAACTTATCACGGCTTGCTGTAGGGAGATAAGGGGGAAGGGTTTCCAGTCTCCATACAGCGCTTTTGGGAAGATCAACAATAATGTTATTTTTGAACAACCAGTCCATGCCCAGGATCACGGCATCTGTCATATGTTTTGTTTGAATTAGATTCCCAGTGGTGTGGAATCCTTGTACAGAGAATGGTACCTGTACCCATTCTTGTCCGGTGCTGGGTTTTTCCTGAAATGAGTGTAATATCCTATTTTGCCCTTTTGTTCCTGCTAGAGGAACGATTTTAATTAGAGAGACGGAAGCTTCAGTATCAATTAGAGCCATCATAGGAGCTTGATTTCCCTGCTGGACATAGATATAGGGTCTTCCTCCTGGATCCCAGGTTAATTCCCCTATAATCCTCCACTGTTGGGCTCCTATGCCAAGTGGGGATTTCACGTCCAGTGGGCTTCCCTAAGAGTATTCCTGAAAATCTGAAGGAGCACTTGGGGTGGTTACTTCTGATCCCACTCCTCGCTGGTCCTGTAATCTAAGAATCTCTGTTATAATATCGGCCAAGGGGGCCTTTTCCCATTTTTGTCTATCTCCTCCCACTTGTAATAATAACTTGCATGCCAGGCGGCGCACATCAGCGATGGGTTTTTCCGGCTGTCAACTGTTTTCGGCTGACTGAGATCTTTGAAGGTCTGGGTACAGCCGACCCCTAGACTGGTTATTCCCCCTTCCCCTGAATTTGACTTTTGAGTGCCCTCCACAGGATCCTGCAAATCCCTTTGTGCCACTTTCATTTGAATAGGTGACCGTTGGCTCCCCTGCCGCCACGTACGCCACCCTTTCCTTTTTAATATTGGGTTTGGGTCCGGCGTGGGTAGTTATCTGTTGTACCATCTCTTTTAATTCTCTTAAGGTGACAGGGTGCCCATCCTGCCAAACGGCAAGCTTGCCTGAGTAATAGGGAAGTAGTGAGGCAGCGCAATCTCTGAGAGATGGTACAGGGAAGGGGATTAAATCTAAATCCGTATTAGCCGGTATGGTTACTATACCGGCCATAATCTGCATTAGGGCCCACCGAGTGAGATAATTTTCAGGATCTTCGTTAGTGTCCTGAGTAGAAGCCATGGCTTGGGCAATAAAATTTCACCTGCCTATCTGTTCTCCAAAGGTGGCCATTAGGGCTAGCTCACTATCATCAGCACCAATTCTTATGCGGTCCAGGGCTGCTCGTATTTCTGGTGCCGCACATATGCCCATAAGGCGATACATTTCTTGAGTGGTGAGTGCTTCTCTCCCTGCCAACAGGATGGCATTGGTACACCATCGGGAAAAGGTTTCTCTATTTCGTGTTCCCAAATGATCAGCCATTGCTTTTACGGCTGAGGCTGATGCTGGAACGATAGTGACCTGTTCATTTCCCCCACCGTCTACCGGGGTGCTCACAGTGCACCGTTCTATGGCTGCTACCGGAGCCGCAAGACCCTCTTGTGGGTCATGCCAGATATCTCTCTGTCCAATTTCTCAGGGGTCCCAAATATCTGTGTCCCAATCCGATTGTATTTTACATTCGGTTGGGTTCCATTCTCCTGATGTGACAGCCGCTACTTGGCGGGTTGCAAAACCTAATTTGTGTTTCAACTGCTTAATAATAGAATCGCAGTGGGTATGGTTTCCTGAGGCTTTGCCCTGTTCTAATGTTAATTTCTTAACCATGCCTTGTAGGATTTGGTTTTCTTTAATCAAAGCCTGATTTTCTTTTTCTAATTCTGTGAAGGCTGTAATTTGGTCCGTCAGGAATCGTTCTTTACTTTTACTTTCCTGTAACGCTTGTTTTATTATTTCCATTTGGTTGTGAGAATTTGTTGCCATCACTTTCCAATTTTCCACCCCTTTTTCTAATTGGGATATTTTTTCTGTTAAAAATATTTTTTCCTCTTTACAGGCTGTTAGTCGGAGGTAGCTGTTATTACAAGCCTCCCATAGCAGCCAGATTCCTGCGGCATCTCTTTTTGCAGCAGTTAGGGGTTTGCGTATGAGGATATATTAGGCCAATCTATCCTCTAGGTCCGAAATGGTGCAGGTATCTGCAAGGGCTTGTTCAGTCCAAGGACTGTGCCCATATCTTTGAAGGATTTGTTGAAAAGGCGTTCTCTCTTTAATAAAAGGTGAGGTAGAAGCTACTTTTGACTTCATTTCTTCCTCTAGGACTGTTTTCCCTTGCCTTTTCTTAAACATTTTTAGTTTTGTTCAGTGAGCAGCACTGTCTGGTCCCTGAGACCCTCTCGTTGCCCCTGATTTTTCTTTCTTTTCCTGCTACCTATCCTGAGGCCAGCAGGTTTGGTTAACAATTTTATGTTTCCTGCTACCTATCCGGAGGCCAGCAGGTTTGGTTAACAATTTTATGAGCTCTTTATTTTCCTGCTACCCACTCGGGGGCCAGCAGGTTTTGGTTAACCAAGAATAGAACCGTGCTCTGTGTGTGTGTGTGTGTGTGTGTGTATATATATATCTATATATATATATATAGATATAGATATATATACATAAATAAAGTAATCATAGGAATAAGTAGCCAAACAACATTGTTTGCTGTTATCTTTTATTTTATTATGTTATTGACAATAAATGTGACAAATGTCTTGTCCCCTTTAATAAGATCCTGCTGGTTTTTACTGGTCTAATATAATTGGTATAACACACACACGCACAAGCGCACACATACATGCACACACACAGAGCCAGACCTGCTACACAGACACACACGCACATGTGTGCACACAGACTCAGACCTGCTAGACACACAAACACATGCACATGCACAAACAGAGCCAGACCTGCTACACATACACAAAGACACGCACGCACACACACACACGGAGCCAGACCTGCTACACACACAGAGCCAGACCTGCTACACCCACACACACACACACACACACACGCACACAGAGCCAGACCAGCTGCACACACGCGCAGACACACATACACACAAAGAGCCACACCTGCTTGACACACACACATGCACAGAACCAGACCTGCTACATACACACACACACAAAACCAGACCATCTACACCCACACACACACAGAGCCAGACCTGCAACACACACACACACGTACACAAAGGTGCACACACACAGAGCCAGACCAGCTAAACACACACGCACACGTGCACACATGTGCACACAGAGCCAGACCTGTTACACACGCACGTGCACACATGCACACACACACACCGTCAGACCTGCTAGACACACAAGCACACGCATGCATGCATGCGCACAGATCCGGATCTGCTACACACACACACACACACACACATACACAGAGCCGGATCTGCTATACACACGCGCGTGCACACAGACACAGAACCAGACCTGCTACACACACACGCACACAGAAGATCTCCTACACACGTGTGCACACACGTGCATACACAAACACAGAGCCAGACTTGCTACACGTACACACACATACGGAGCTAGACCTGCTAAACACAAACACTCACACACACACGTGCACACACACACAGAGGGACAGACCTGCTATACACACCCATGCAAGCACGTGCACACACACACACACACACACGGAGCCAGACCTGCTACACACACACCCAATGAGCCAGACCTCCTGCACACATGTGCACGCACAGAATCACAGAGCCAGACTTGCTACACGCACACACACATGGAGTCAGACCTGCTAAACACACACTCACGCGCACACACGTACACACACACACACATACACAGAGCCCTACCTACTACACACACACGTACACATGCTCACACACACCCAGAGCCAGACCTGCTACACACACACGTGCATACACACACACAGAAAGAGCCAGACTTGCAACACACATGCGCGCGCACACACACTCCCCCGCATGGATTCACCATAGAGGTGGCTACATCTTAGCACAGCCAGACCTGCTACACACACACACAGCGCCAGACCTGCTACACACACACACACGTGCATACACACACACAGAAACAGCCAGACCTGCTACACACACATGCGCACGCACACACACACACAGAGCCAGACCTGCTAAACACACACACACACACACACACACAGAGCAAGTCCTGCTACACACACAGCCAGTCCTGCAACACACACACAATGCACACAAACACACACATGGAGCCAGACCTGCTACACACATACACACGCAAACACGAGTACACACACACAAACACACAAAGCCAGACCTGCTACACATATGCATGCACACGCGCACACAGACAGTCACACAGCCAGAACTGCTACACACACGCACAGACTGTCACATGCGCAGACACACACACACACAGAGCCAGACCTGCTACACACACGTACAGTGCCAGACCTGAAACTCTCACACACACACACACGCAGACAGACAGACCAAGACCTACTACACATACACACACATGCACTCACACACACACATGCAGAGTGCCGGGCCTGCTACACACACGCTTGTGCGCACACAAACGCACACACTCAGAGCCAGACCTGCTAAACACACACACGTGCACACACATAGAGCTAGCCCTACTACACACACACACAAGCGCGCACACACGCACGCACACACAGAGCCAGATCTGCTACACACACACAGACTGCACACACACAAACAAACACACAGCCAGACCTGCTACTCACACTCTCACACACACATACGTGGACACATGCACACACAGAGCCAGACCAGCTGCACACAACACGCGCGCACACACATACATATAGAGAGCCACACCTGCTTGACACACACACGTACACAGAACCAGACCTGCTACACACACACACGCGCATATACAGAAAACCAGACCGTCTACATACATACACACACACAGAGCCAGACCTGCAACACACACACGCATACACAGGCACACACACAGAGCAAGACCTGCTACACATACACACACACACGCATACACACGCACACACAGAGCCAGACCTGATACACAGACACATGCACACACGTACACACACACACAGTCAGACCTGCTAGACACACAAGCACACGCACATGCGCAAACACACACACAGAGCCAGACCTGCTACACACACACACACACACACACACACAGAGCCAGACCTGATACACAGACACATGCACACACGTGCACACACAGAGTCAGACCTACTAGACACACAAACACGTGCACACACACAGAGAGCCAGACCTGCCACACACACACACGTGCACACACGCACAGAGCCAGACCTGCCACACACACACACATGCGCACAAACACACAGAGCCAGACCTGCTACACACACACACACACAGGCACAGAGCCAGACCTGGTACACACACGCACACACGTGCACACACACACAGAGTCAGACCTACTAGACACACAAACACGCGCACGCACACAGAGAGCCAGACCTGCCACACACACACACGCACACACACAGAGCCAGACCTGCCACACACACACACACGCACACAGACAGAGCCAGACCTGCCACACACACACACATGCGCACACACACACACAGAGCCAGAACTGCTACACACACACACATGCTTTCACACACGCATACATGGAGCCACACCTGCTACAAAACACGCACACACATTCACACACAGAGCCAGACCTGCTACACACACACACACACAGCCAGACCTGCTACACAGACATGCGCACACACACACAGAACCAGACCTGCTACGAACACGCATGCAAGTGCACACACACACACACACAGCCAGACCTGCTACACACATACATGCTCACGCACGCGCACACAGACAGCACCAGACCTGCAACACACACACGCACATACACGGACACACACACATAGCTAGACCTGCTACACACACACAGACACATGCGCACACACACACGAGTGCGCACACACGTGGACACAGAGAAACACAGAGCCAGACCTGCTAGACACAGATACACACGCAGCCAAACCTGCTAAACACACACACTCGCACACACACATGCGCGCACACACACAGACAGACCTGCTACACAGAGTCAGACCTGCTACACACACACGCACAGCGCCAGACCTGCAACACACACACAAGCACACGCACACAGAGCTAGACTGCTACACACACACGCTCACATACATGCACACAGAGCCAGACCTGCTACACACACACCTGCACACAAAGAGCCAGACCTGCTACACAAACACACACACACAGCCAGACCTGCTAAACACAAACACACGCGCACGCACACCTGTTACACACACACAGACATGCACATACACACACACAGAGCCTGACCTGCTACCTATGTGCACGCACAGGTGCACACACACCCGTTACACACACACAGACATGCACACACACACATAGAGCCTGACCTGCTACCCACGCACACACACATGGATCCAGCCCTGCTAAATACACACATGCACAGACACACAAACACACACAGAGCCAGACCTCCTACCCACACACATGCACACACACACAGAGCCAGACATGCTACACACACACAGACGCTCGCACACACACACAGAGCCAGCCAGACCTACTACACACACACACACACACACACAGAGTGCCAGACCTGCTAAACACCCATGAGCGGGCACACAGGTGCACACACATACACAGTGCCAGACCTGCTTCACACACACACACACACACACGGAACCAGACCTGCTACGCACGCACACACACACACAGGCACAGAGCCAGACCTGCTACACACACACACAGAGCCAGACCTGCAAAACACACTGCACGCACACACGCACACACACAAACAGAGCCAGACCTGCTAGACACATGCGCATACACACACATAGAAAGAGCCAGACCTGCAACACACACGTGCGCGCGCACACACACACACAACATGGATTCACCCCAGAGGTGGCTACATCTTAGCACAGGGGCATCAACTCCTCACGGAGACCAATTGTCATGGGGCTTGGGATCCTTCTGGCCCCATGCTGCACTCAGAGTGACCTCCTCATCCCGGGCCAGCTGGAGAAAAGAAAAGGGTCCAGCCAACTCTCCCGTTACCAGCTGGGAACCAATGATCCCCCAAATATGGGGAGGCCTCCAGCTCTGATGTGTATTAAAGATGTGGCTGGTCACTTTCATCAGCAAACATTTGAACAGAGATAAAGGGGGGAAGAAGTGGTTCTCAAAGGAGAGGGGAAAGATCAACACAGGAAATTTAACCCCCTGCCACCTCCAGGATGGAGAATGATTCAGGGCAACAGCTTTCCCCCAAGCAAGGAGAAGTTGCTGGGATTGAGAAACACAGGGAACAGCCCCAAACATGAAAGGATTTTTAATTGACATTTGAAAATAACATAGACATGAAAGAGACAGGCTGGAAATCTGAGAGATTTTGGCTCTATTTTTGCAATTAATAGAGAGAAAAGTGGAAAATCAAAGGGATTTTACATCAGATATGCAGTAAAATCTCAGTGTTTCACATCAATGTTAAATGAAGAGAGAGGAAATGGGCACCATTTGCAAACATTTTATATCCATGTTTAAGAAGCTGAGGAAAGGTGTAAATCTGAGATTTTCTTGCTATTTTATAATTAGAGAGAGAAGGGGAAAACTCAGGGCAGATTCAATTAGAAACAAACAAGTAGAGAGAAGTGGGGCAAACGTTTAGGGTATTTAGGGGCAGAACTAGAGAGAATTTGCACTGGGGTGAGAGGCAAGTGGCACAAACAGGGACAGGATCCAATCAACTCCCCTCCCCCTTCACCTCCCCCCCGGGAATTTCCTGGCTGCCCAGAGACAGTTCAAATCCCGCCCCCTCCCTCCGCGTGCCACTGGCCTCCCCTCCCCACCCAACACCCCCCTCCCCACAGCGCCCCCCCGCCGGGCCCCGGGCTCCCCCCCACATCCCAGCGGGGGCGGGGCTGATCCTGCTGCAGCTCGACTGGGGCTGAGGCGGCTCCGAGGCTGCTCCTAGGTCCCCGGGGCAGTCACTTTCCCGCCCCTCCCCCGCACAGACCCGGGCAGCAGCAGCGGCTCAGCCCAGGCCCGGCTCACACTGAGGCCAGGTCCACACTACAGCGTTAAATCGATTTAACGCTGTAACCGTCCACACTACAAGGCACTTAAAAACGATTTTAAGGGGTCTTAAAATCGATTTCTGTACTCCAGCTAAACGAAAGGAGTAACCCTAAAATCGATATTACTAAATCGATTTAGGGTTAGTGTGGACGGATATCGAAGTTATTGGTCCTATTCTCTTACTGAGCTACCCAGAGTGCACCACTCCGGAAATCGATGGTTCCCTGGGATCATGGACGCACACCACCGAAGTAATGTGCCCTAGTGTGGACGCGTAAAATCGATTTTATAAAACCTGTTTTATAAAATCGATTTTACTAATATCGATTTAAAGCTGTAGTGTGGACGTAGGCTGAGGAGGCAACAACAGCAGCTTTGTTCTCTCGCCCCCCGTGGGGCTGGTACGGAGCATGCGCGATTTCACACGCTGAACCCTCCCTTCCCTGGGTTGGAGAGGGCGGAAGTGCCCCCAGGGCAGGCTGGGAGATGTAGTTGCTGTCTCTCCAAGAACGGAAGTGACGTCATGTGGAGGCGTTGGTTGTTGCGGCTCGGTCTGGCACGCGCAGGGCTGGGGAAGAGTTTGTGCCGTTGGAGCTGTGCGCATGCGCAGATCGCGGCTGGAGAGCCCTTCCTTAACACCCCCGCCCGTGCCCGCCCCGCCCCGTCCCCCTGCTTCCGCTGCAGCCCCCCCCCGGGCTCTGCCCGCCCTGCTGCGGAGCTGCAGCCTCCAGGACCCGGAGGAGCTCCGGGGGCGGGGCCGGGCGGTGACTCTGCCCTAGTGTCGGGGGGGGGACCCGGCATCTCGCAGCGCCGGGATCTGCTCCGGGGGGAGGGGGACAGCGCCCGGGGGGGGCTCGGAGCTGCTGTCCCTGCAGGAGCCCTGCGTGGGGCCGGGCAGGGGCTGGCGGGGTTGTGAGACCGGCTGGGGGGGCTGGGAAATGTCTGTGCAGCCCGGACATGGCCGAGGGGGGGAAGAGCAGGTGACCCCCGAGGAGCGGGGAGAGAAAGGGGGGAGCTGAGATCCCCTCAGATTTACCGCTGCCCCCTCCCCTGGGGACCCCCTCCTCTCCTGTCCTGCCCCCTTTCTCCCTAGAGAGCAACGAGCAGCACCCAGGGTGACCCCCCCTTCCCTCAAATCCCTGAGAAGTTCCCTGTTCCCCTCCCCTGATTGTGCCCCATTTTCTTTCCCCTTTGCCAATGGCCAGTTCAAATCTCAGGTTTGGGGTGTTTCCCCCCATTTTCACCTGCAGTAATTTGTCTTTGTGTAGGTGGGAAATCGTTCCCCCGAGTGATTTCTGAACTGGGCAGAGGATAAATGGGCAGAGGCTTGGGGGCCCTGAGACAGGGACACCTCTGGGCTGGGGGCGGGGGGGCCTCTCTGCTGACAACAGGATGTGGGAAGGCCCAGGAAGGGGAGAGAGGAGCAAGTGTCCCCCATGGAGAGGGCCCAGCGACTTCCCCTCCCGTCCCTGCCTTCCCCACCCTGCCCAACCCAGCAGCCCCCGCCCCCCTCCACACACACCCCCTCCCACAAATGCGAGTCCGGGGGTAGGCAACCTATGGCACCTGTGCTGAATTTCAGTGGCACTCACACTGCCTGGGTCCTGGCCACTGTTCTGAGGGGCTCTGCATTTTAATTTAATTTTAAATGAAGTCTCTTAAACATTTTAAAAACCTTATTTACTTTATATGCAACAGTAGTTTAGTTATATATTATAGACTTATATAAAAAGACTGTCTAAAAACATGAAAATGTGTTACTGGCAAGCAAAACCTTACATTAGAGTGAATAAATGAAGACTCGGCACAGCACTTCTGAAAGGTTGCCGACCCCTGTGCTAGTCATATTCCCAGACCCCACTGCCAGCCCATCCCCACAGCCAGTGACCTCACTCCAGCCCCAGTCCTCTCCTTTGTGAAGGCCACATCACCCAGAGCTCCCTGCTGTCCATGTGAACGTGAGGCAAGAAGAATCCATCCCATTCTGTTGTTGATTCAATATCCCTGTATAATCCCCTCCAATTTCCTCTCTTTTCTCTTGAGTGGTTGAATGGTGACATAAAATCTCCCCACATGATGCTTGTCACTTATATTGGCAAATATTTAGTTTGTGCCCCATTTTCTCCTCATTTCTGAAATACTGATATTGAATTCTCAAAAATCTTCCCAGTTTTCTCTCCAGGTGTCTGAATGAGACCAGGGCTCCTATGGTACTGAGCATGGCCCTGTTCTGCCAGGCGCTGCAGAGACCCCAGGTGAGATCAGACCCCACATTGTGCCAGGTAAAACAGACCTGGACCGAGATCATGGCCCCCCTTGTGCCAGGCAGTGCATGACTGTGACCCAAAGTGATGCATCCATTGTGCTGGGCACTAAAGAGACCTTGATTGAGATCTGTGTCCCCATTGGGTCTGGCATTGCACTGACCCTGACTGAGATAATGCCCCACCACTGTACTAGGCACGGCACAGACCCTGACAGAGCTCCTGCCCCCACATTTTGCCAGATGCTTCAGGGACCCCAAACAAAATCAGGGTTCCTGTAATGCCGGGAGTTGCAGAATCACCAACTGAGGTCAGGCAAAGGGGTTGTTTAATTGCAGTGTAGATAGACAATCAATCATAGACAATTAGGGTTAGAAGGGACCTCAGGAGGTCATCTAGTCCAACCCCCTGCTCCAAGCAGGACCATCCCCAGATTTTTACCCCAGTTCCCTTAATGGCCCCCTCAGGGATTGAACTCACAACCCTGGGTTTAGTAGGCCAATGCTCAAACCCCTGAGCTATCCCTCCCCCTATGTCTGGGCTCAGGCTGGAGCCAGGCTGTAGGACTCTGTGAGGTGGGAGGGTGCCAGACCTTGGGCTGCAGTTCCAGTGGGAACATTGACACCACAATTAAACAGCCCCACAGCCTGAACCGTGTGAGTCAGCGGGCACGGGTCAGCCGCCGGTGTCTAACTGCAGTGTCGACATGCCCACAGGGACAGAGAGGCCTTGCCACAAAAAGCTCACAGGCTAAATAGGCCAATGGTGGGAGGCGACTCTCCATTTTACAGATGGGGAAGCTGAAGCTCAGAGAGCTGAAGTAATTTGCTTCTTTGCATGGAGAATCTGGGGCAAAACTGGGAACCTAACCCAGATTGTTTGAATTCTTGCCTCTCCCTTTAACCCCAAGCCCAGCGTGTGTGTGTACAGTGTTGTTTTGGTCTGTGTTTTCCTTGCATTGGCTTCCAAGGGAGTCTGTGGAATTTCCTTCACTGGAGGTGGTTAAGGCCAGGTTAGAGATACACCAGTCTGGGAATGTCTAGGGATGCTTGGTCCTGCCTCAGCACAGAGGGCTGGAGTAGAGGACCTCTCAAGATCCCTTCCAGGCCTACATTGAAATAATTCTCTTTTGTGCTGTGCCTTGTTCTACACTGAGCTGTTTTGCATGGTGCCATTTGGAACTGGGATTGCACCATGTTGTGTTGCATAGTTTTATGGTGCATTGTTTTGCCTCAGCTTGTTTGGTGCCTGTGTTGTGTTGGTTTGAGTTAAGCTCTTTTCCATTGTGTACTTTGCCCTAGGCTGTGTTATTTTGCACTGTGTTGCTTTCTTTTCCTTTGTATTGTCATTTTATGCTGTGGAGTGTATTTTGTTGTTGTTGTTTTTCTGAATTGCCTGACATTATGTTGTGGTGGTCTTGTTTTTTTTTCTGTATGGTTTGTTTTTATACGTATATATTTCATGGCATCCTAGAAATGTAGAGCTGGACAGGAGCTCAAGCTGTCGTCAAGTCCAGCTCTCTCTACTGAGGCAGAATCAAGTATATGTAGATTATTTCTGACAGAGGTTTGTCCTACCTTCTCTTAAAAACTTCTAGGGAAAGAGACTCCACAGCCACCCTTGTGAGACTATTCCAGAGCTGAACTGCCTTAGCTCTGGTGACACGCACACAGATTTTAGTGGTGATCAGCTCTGGAGAGAGAGGAGACCCCAGTGAGTGGACAGCTGGGTAAAGAGACTAAAGTTGGGAGGAGAAACATTGATGTGTCCAAGGTCACCCAGGCTATCCGTGATGGAGCTAGAAATAGATCCCAGTTCTAGTACCACTGTACTGCTGTTTTGGGCACTGACGGTCTCTGCCACACTGGTGTTTTCAGGCACTGGTGCAAATCCTTAGTATAGACAGAATTTACAGTAGTGCACTCTGACTGGCACCAGTGCACCATGTCCCGGTTTGAAGCTTTGAGGTTGGGGGGGACAGTAATCTTACTGAGGCCTGGGTGTGGCTGACCAGTGCACTCGGTAAGGGAGGGGCAGCAGTGAGTGCTGGAGGTATGAGCCAGGAACACAGCCCCACAGGGCTGGATACTGACTTCTCCTGACCCAGAGAACACACCTAGGCCGTGTGCAGGGATTGCAGCTCTGCCAAAACAGCCTGTGCATCCATGGACAAAGCACCTTTTCCTGCAGCCTAATACCGTGGGGTCTGGGGACCTTTCCAAGCTGCAGGAGATGGGGCACTGGAGTTACTGGGGTCTGTTCCGGGGTCTGTCACTGACCTGCTTGGTGGCCTTGGGGAAGGCACAGCCCCTCTCTGCTTTCCTCTTACTGACTGTGTACTGTAGGATTGTGATCTCTGTGGGACAAGGATGGTCCCACTCTGTCTGTGCAGTGTTCATCACAATGGAGGGGTTGATCTCAGTCAGAGTCTCTGCCATGAGCTGCATTATGCGGCCCTGATCTCCTTCAGTGTCTGTGCAACGCAAAGCACAGTTTATAGACTGACAGACTTTAAGGCCAGAAGGTCGAGGTGTATTTCAGATGAGGTCTCATCAGTGCCTTGTATAACAGCACTAACCCTTTCATGTGTCTACTGGAAATACCTCGCCTGATGCATCCTAGGACTGCATTAACCTATTTCATGGCTGCATTGTATTGGCAGCTCATAATTATCCTGTGATCAACCAATGCACATTGGTCTTTCTCCTCCTCTGTCACTTCAGTTGATAAATTCCCAGCTTATTGCAAAATTATGCACTTGGGGACTAACAACTAGAATTTATGCACTATTAATTTTCATCCCATTTTTATTACTCCAGCTTTCAAGGACATGCAGATTTTCTTGTATGATTTTCCTGCCCTCCTCCGTACTGGCAATCCCTCCCTGCCTTGTGTCCCACTCCCAATTCTTATGCCAAGATCACTAATAAAAGTGTTGAGTAAGATTGGTCTCAAGACTGATCTGAGGAACTCCACTAGTAACCACCCTCCAACCTGACAACTCACCGTTCAATATGACCCCCTTGTAGCCTCCCATTTAACCAATTCTTTATTGACCTTTCGGTTCTCATATTAATCCCCATCTTCTCCAATTTAACGAATAGTTTCCCATGTGGAACTGTATCAAAAACCTTACTGACATCCAGATCATGTTTCTGTGGCATGATGTACCTTTTGTAACACCATGTTTTATTTATTTATAGTGCTGAAGGCTGGGAGGAAGTGTTAGCAATAGGCTGAGAATGGCCACGTGGAGGTTGGGGAGGGGATGGCAGACAGTGGGGAGGTAGGGAGGATGCGGCATTGAAGGGGAATGTGTTTTGTAGGAGTCCATGTCTCTGCTCCCTGTGGCCGTGGTGCATTCTGTACCAAAGCAGCATGTCAGCAGAGCAGATGCACACAGCGTAGCTCTGCCTGGAACATGCAGCGTTCACTGCCAGACGGGCTGGGCGATTTTTCAGGGACCCAGCTTGATATGCCTGGTTGGGGTGGGTTCAGTTAGATGGGGGTCTGGGGCTCTGATAGTTTGCGATGTTCCTTTTTGCATAGTCAGTTCTTTCCATTTATTGTTTTACCCCTACCTATGCCCGATGCCGCTCTCGTCTTAACTTGCTTTGGTTATTTCACTTCCAGTTTTTAAATGGGATCTAAGAATTGCAATGCTGAATGAAAGATAAACAGACCCATTTGAATGTTGGCCCAGAGCTGGTACAACTTTACCTAGTGACGGTCGGCTGTAATGACCGGGTTCCCTATAGCATTTTCTGGTGGGGTGGATAAAGCAACGTCAAAGAGCCAAATGCGCGTTTTAGGGCGAAAGGGCTCGTCAGGTGTTTGCTCTCTAAGGAACATGTCACCGGCCAGGGCTTGCAGTCTTTCAGGAGAGGTGCACTGGATTGTATTTAGGAATCTCAAAATAAAAGGTTAAGATGGCTGGTTCACAATAGCCAATGAAATCTTGCAAACAGTTATACAAATGGACCCTACTGCTGTTAAAACAACATGATATTAATACTAATTCAAAACTGACATTAAAATTATGAGAGAAACGCATGAGAAAGGAACTGACACCTACTTACCATTTCTGAATGCCTAAAATTTTGACACTCCCTCACACCATCTTTTTTTAAAAGCGATGCCCAGCCCAGGATTTGGCTACACTTGCAGTTGTGCAGCGCTGGGAGTTACAGCTGTCTTCGTACAGCTGTGTAGGGAAAGCGCTGCAGTGTGACCACACTGAGAGCTACCAGCGCTGCAGTGTGGCCACATTTGCAGCATTTGCAGCGCTGTTGGGAGTGGTGCATCGTGGGCAGCTATTCCAGCGTTCAAGTGGCTGCAAGGTGCTTTTCAAAAGAGGGGGGTGGATGGGGGAGACAGAGAGAGTGGATTTTTGGAGCTGACACTGTGTCAGTTCCCTGCCTTGCAAGTTCTAAGGACTTGAAGATACACAGCATCAATCTTCAATCATTTTAAAAGTTGCGACCCCTTCCCCCAGCCCTCTCTCATTCACTAAATGCAAGTAGACTTCAGAGCAGATAAGCAGCTGCTCCAACACGGACCCCCCCCCCCGGGCTGCTTCTGTCCTCAAGCAAACATTCCAAAGGGATCCCCCTGCCTCTGCTGGAGTAAACAGGAGCTGTGTTTGTGTTTTAGAGAAGCAGCTCTGGGAGCCCCGAGTTCACAACAAAACAAAGAGAGGCATCCCAACAAAACAGAGTGTTATCTTAAAAGCATTATGGGAAGGTTTTGGAGGTCAGTTACAGTATATTAAGATTAATCACTGTTAACACTGGCACCCCAGCGCTGCAAGAGCAGCGCTATAGTCGTTATTCCCCAGGCAGAGATGGAGTATGGCCAGCGCTGTATCTATTGGGTTTCTGCCCGCCCAGTGCTAAAGGATCCCCCCTCAGCCTAAGGGGAGGATCTACAGGACCTCAGAACCCCACTGATTCCGGGGGACAACTAATAAAAGAACAGAGACAGGAGTGCAGTCAGAGGGTCATAAGAAGGGAGCCTGACGGGGACACCGAGCAGAGAACCCCGGACAGTGCCCACTGCTCCTCGAAGGCGTCAAGGGAGCCATTAGATGCTGCCCAGAGGAACTCCGCCCAGATACGTGAACAGACTAAGGATCAGAAACAAGCCCCACAGTCACAGGAGTCTCCATTGGCCAACCTCCTCTCCCTGGTTGCGTGGATGGCTATTTTAGCCAGGGCGAGGAGGAGGTTGACCAGGAGGTCCCATAACTTTGTGGGCCACAGATAGGGAGTGCATAGAGAAGGAGGTGAGGGGAAAAGTGCAGCCAGAAACGCAACAGGATATTGGTGAGGAGCTGGTATAGGGGCTGCAACCTGGCGCACGCTAAGTATCTGTAGAGATAGATGCTTAGATCTGCAGTCCCAAATCCTAAAAGAGCTCCAGACCCTTACTTCGAGTATCTACAGGGGGGCTGTGAGTGGGGCATCAGGTACTGAGTGTTGGACTCTTGCTCTTTCAGGGGCCGGTGACCTTCGAGGAAGTGGCTGTGTATTTCACCAGGGAAGAGTGGGCTCTGCTGGACCCAAGAGGGGTGTCATGCAGGAGAAGTAGGTAGCTATATATGAGGGGTGGTATGCTGTGCCCCAATTCCCCAGCACGGTGCTAGGGGGCACTGCGCTGGAGGAGTGGGGTGAGGACTCAGTAGGGGGTGCTGTGCTGCAGGGAGGGTGGCGGGGAGCCTGTTGGGGCTGCACTCTGCATCCAGAGCACTAGACAGGGCCTTGCTCTCTGCCCTTGGGGCCACAGCCTTTCCCCACGCTGCAGGGCTGTGCTGAGGGTGCCTGGCAGCCTCGGCAGGTGGGAGTGGCGCTCAGGCAGTGGCTGGGGGTGCAGGGCTTGGGAAAGCGGAGGGTCGATCAATACTGCTCTGTGCTCAGGGTGAGCGGGGGGCCTGAACAAAGCCCCATTGAGGGAGCAAGGAGCCGGCTCGGCCTTCTGCAGCCACACAGCTCAGGGGGCCAGGAGGGGAGATCAAAGGGGGCTGGGCATCTGGCACTTACTTCACTGGGGGCCCATGTTAGAATCCCCAGCATCAGCCCCACAAGCCACACCACAGCTCAGCAGAGCTAGAGCAGGAGTCGGAGCCAGGACAACACGGGGAGGTGGGGGAGATGTGAACTCAGACCGTGGGAAGTGTCAGGGACTCTAACCCAGACAGCAAAGTTCGTTGTCTGACCGCGAGAGAGACAGGCAACACCAGCAAGGTCCGATCAAAAGCTCTTTATTGACAAGTGCACGCATCAATAGAGAGCAGCTCGTCTCCAGAGAGAACCAGCCTGCTCTTTACATCTTAGTATAAGCCTATATAGACAGTTCCGTCGCGTCATAAATTATTCACTGGAGCAACCCACCTCCTTCTTCTAACAACTAGAAACTAGACACCTTTAGTATACATGCATGCCTAAAGTTAGAAATATAGGGGAGTTAAAAACAAACAAAGAACAAAACCAGGGAGCGAAAACAAGGAGGCTGGGAAACTAGGGTTCTTATCAGTTCTTCGAAGGAGCTGCCTGAACACAGCACATCTGGTACTATGCCAGGAATGCAGCTTCTCTCTTATCTTACTTTTTCCCAGTGCTTGTGAGACATGCTGCTGCTTCTCAGGCCATGTCGACATCTAAAATTTTGCAGCGCTGGTTTTTACAGCTGTATTAGTACAGCTGTATAGGGCCAGCGCTGCAGAGTGGCCACACTTACAGCAACCAGCGCTGCAAGTGGTGTTAGATGTGGCCACACTGCAGCGCTGTTGGGCGGCTTCAAGGGGGGTTCGGGGAACGCGAGAGCAAACCGGGAAAGGAGACCAGCTTCGCCGCGATTTGCTCTCGCGTTCCCCGAACCACCCTGCAAACCGCAGGGAAGGAGACCTGCTTGCTCGGGGGTTCGGGGAACGAGAGCGCAAACCGGGAAAGGAGACCAGCTTCGCCGCGGTTTGCTCTCGCGTTCCCCGAACCACCCTGCAAACCGCAGGGAAGGAGACCTGCTTGCTCGGGGGTTCGGGGAACGAGAGAGCAAACCGGGAAAGGAGACCAGCTTCGCCGCGGTTTGCTCTCGCGTTCCCCGAACCACCCTGCAAACCGCAGGGAAGGAGACCTGCTTGCTCCGGGGTTCGGGGAACGAGAGCGCAAACCGGGAAAGGAGACCAGCTTCGCCGCTGTTTGCTCTCGCGTTCCCCGAACCACCCTGCAAACCGCAGGGAAGGAGACCTGCTTGCTCGGGGTTCGGGGAACGTGAGAGCAAACCGGGAAAGGAGACCAGCTTCGCCGCGGTTTGCTCTCGCGTTCCCCGAACCACCCTGCAAACCGCAGGGAAGGAGACCTGCTTGCTCGGGGGTTCGGGAAACGAGAGCGCAAACCGGGAAAGGAGACCAGCTTCGCCGCGGTTTGCTCTCGCGTTCCCCGAACCACCCTGCAAACCGCAGGGAAGGAGACCTGCTTGCTCGGGGTTCGGGGAACGCGAGAGCAAACCGGGAAAGGAGACCAGCTTGATTACCAGAGGCTTCCTCAGGTATGCTGGGATACCTGCTTATTCCACGGAGGTCAAGAAAAGCGCTGGTAAGTGTCTATACTTGATTACCAGCGCTGGATCACCAGCGCTGGATCCTCTACGCCCGAGACAAAACGGGAGTACGGCCAGCGCTACAAACAGGGAGTTGCAGCGCTGGGGGTGCCCTGCAGATGTGTACACCTCCTAAGTTGCAGCGCTGTAACTCCCTCACCAGCGCTGCAACTTTCTGATGTAGACAAGCCCTCAGTGTTTTCCACTCAGGGATTACCCACAAACCTCTGTTAGCCTGGTCAGGTTGGCATACCTGGTTTTGTCTGCTATATCTTTATTCAGGCCTAACAATCTCCCCTTTGTCCCTAGAGGACCATAATGGGACTCTTGGGACACATATCCATCTAACAATTGTACGGGGGAGGCTAGTAAACCATGACCCAAGGTCTGAGTGGAGGTCCTTAAAACTAAAAGTGTGATCAAGAGATATAGCATGGAAAACAACAGCAACATTCTTAATAGCTTGTAAATCTTTGTCAATTAAGCCAGAGTGATTAACAGCAAAGCAACATGTTCCCCCGATGCGAGCACAAGCCCCTCCCTAATTCAGCATTCATGGCATTTAGCACATGTCTATTTTGCAAAGTTACTTCTGCTACTTCATCAGTCTCTCGTTGCAACTTTTGGAAAGCGTCTATTAATGCATTAGCTGTTTTTTTCAAGCTCTGCAGAAATATTTACAACTGCTCTCTTGAGCTTAGCCACCCACAATCCAGGAATGAGTGCATGGACAAAAGAGTGGAATCCTGTTTGTCTGACAACTAAGGGATTGGGGCACTGACTATAAATCAGTTAGGTATACCAAGTGGTCTAATTTCCCAGATGTTTCGGTGAATAATCCAGTCCCATGTGCATCCTCCCCATGGACCCGTCAGGATTTGGTATGTGGAAGCCCACCCCCCCTGGTCCAAATGCTTGGAAGGAGCACTGTAAATGTTTACACTTCCACCCAGAAAATCTTTAGTATATCTCTATGACCACAGATCAGATGGTACTCCTGATGTGTCTGTAAGGGCAGTGGGCCAAGTCTGGTACTCAAGATTACTCCGAATGGCCATCAGCTGGTTATTTAGGAAATCCTGAATCTCCAAACATACTAGATCCCACTGCAATGCCTTCCCAGCCTCAGTGATATTTAATACCATCTTTCCTTGGTGTAGTATTATATTACATTTGTTATTTAACTATTTTCAGGTACTTTTAAAAGGCATTGACATTAATAGCATAGGAGGGGGTTACATTATTAGTCACTGGAATGGTTTCAATACAGGTAAAATTTCCAGTGGCAGAACAAACTCTTCGGGTACTTGTTATTTAAAATCCAATTAGAGAGAGCAATACATGCTGAAGAATTTATCCAGAACACAGGGCACAGCCTGTAGAATAAACCCCAAAATCCAATCAATACTACATTCCCAAGCATGGGTCCCACAAATTTTTTCTGCCAGTGTACAATTCTTTGTTTCTTCACCAGGGTCAGTTCTTAATGTCCTTTCTAGTCAGGAATTCCTGGACTTTAGCAATTTCAGTGGAGTGAGTGTTCCTTCTTCTTCATGGTGCAGCATCATATAGGGCAGAGGTTACTAGCACATAACCCTGTAATGGCTTTGCTTTTTGTAGAAAAATTCAAAGGCACAGTAGATCTGTCAGTGGATAAGGGAGAGGCTACTAGCACTTCACCTTGTACTTTTTCCCTACTGTCCAGAAGGCACAGTGGAGCTAGAAGGTGAAATAGGCTAATCATCAGTAGGAGAATTCTCCCAATGTGGAGGGGTCTTTTTGCAGTGAGAATCTTGGGTCCAAGCAGTCAGTCTTTGGCACTTCACAGCGGTGTTGGTAGTCATCAGGACTTAAGGGCCTTTCCAGCATGGAGCCAAGGCAGTTTTTCGTTGGTGGACCTTTACATCAATCCCGTCTCCTGGTTGTAAGGAGTGGCAGGGCTGCTAGGGTCTTTGGGTAGTGATTTCTTACCTGTCAGAAAAGAAACTTAACACATTTCATTAGTGCCTGGCAGTGTTTTTCAGATCTCATAGCTGCGTGGGCAAATTCAAGCCCTCCTTTTCCTAGTTGTTAACCAAGTCTTAAATGTGAGCAGTGTTTTTGAATGGAGTCAGTGTCTTATCTATAGCCTGAGCTTGCTATTTTATTTTATTTTATTTTATTTTTTCAGTTAATTCATTCTGTTCTTTGTCCTTCTTCCCTTCTTGGCTTCTTTTAACCTGCAAAGGAAACTTTCACTTTTTCCTTATACACCTTTTTCCCAACAATGAACACCTACACATTGTCATTATACAGTACATTAGTCTTATTATTTAATATATGCCACACATACCCTTTTACTAAAATAACCTTATTACAGAGCTTTTGAGCAACAAGCCAGGCCAAGCACACCCACTTTGAGGAGTTCACTCAATACAACCTCTAGTCCAATAGCCTTCCACCATCCCCAGCCCTCTGGCTAGAAATCTGAGGTAGCCAGAAGGATCCCATGTACAATATGGGGAGTGGGTTAACTTTTCATGTCCTTGCTTTCAAAGAGGTATGCAAATTTTAACAACAATTTTTGCAATTAACAATTTGACCAATAAAGTTTCTTTTCCTTACTTAAGGAAATGCATTAGACTTTAGTATATCACATTCTTCTGATTTATCTAAACACTTTGTATTTCAAGTTGAACAAAACAAGTATCTGCATTTTAATTTAACCTTTTTGTTTGATTTTAAACTAGACTATTTTATAAAAATATTAAACACAAAAATTTCGGCCACAAGACAAACACCACAAGACAGAACATAGAACACAAAACATAATTCCTATTGTGCCAGTAAACGCATGGTACGTTGAATGCTGTTCAGCTGGCATCAGTTTTCTCTGATTATCTGAAAGACAAAAAAACAGAGGTCTACCCCTTCTGGGCAGACAATCATTGCTTAAAATAGACAAATACCCTTGTTGATTTCAGGAAAAACAGAGGAATTATCCCATATTTTGTGTGTTTCATAGGCAGCCCAGGTTTCAGTGGCTCCTACCTTATCAGTTAGATAATTTGCATGAATACAGATGCTTTCTGGCTTGCTTTTTACTTTTAACTCTTGCTTTCAAACACTGAAAGAAAACATCACTACTTATAGTGCCCTTACAGCCTAATAAAATTTCAATTACATAACACTATATACATTCTTCAGCTAATTTAACTAAATTCTAAATGATTGCAATTAATTTATTTGCCTCAATTTATTTACAAACATTTTAAAGACACCAAGAACTTTCCTCTTTAGCATTTTTACAAAGTTCAACTGCTGTTTCCTCCAGCAACTACAGAGTTAACTTCTCACTCTCCCTTAAATCACTTGCTTGTCTCCCAACAGCCACTTTTATCAACTTAAATCACCATTCCAAGTAAGTCCTGGGTATTTGAAATCCCCATGCTTACACTTACTTACTCCTTCCTTCCACTGCACCCTTAAAGTTTTCCAACCTGTTTTCCAATCTCTCTGTCTGTTGCCTGCCCGCCTGGGCCCGATCCTGCTTTTCTCACTGAACCGTCCCTTCCATGGGCACCAACTTGTTCCACTACCATTTTAGCTAGGAGGGTGGGCTTCTCAACTAGCCCCCACCCCTCCTGGTCTCTTGCCTTAGACATTCTTACTTACAAAACTACCCGAGTCCTCCTTCATGAGGCTTGCCACCTGGACGAAGACACATGGCCCATTGGGCAAAGGCCATTTACTTAACATATAAGTTAAAGGACTATTCTTAGAGGGTTTACCCAGAGACTCATTCATCTGTTTGACTCTTAAACAGAAAAGAGAATTACACAGAGAGCAGAGGGAATTACAGTCTAAGCCAGACTTTCCCACTTTTATACACTGACCGCTACAGGGGACGGGACAGAAGGATCTCAATTCCACCTCAGAGCTCTCTCGCACACATGGCTCCCACTCCGAGGAATTATGAACGAGAGGTTCAGTTCCACCCACACTCCTAACACCCAAATGAACAGAGAAAAAAAACAACAACAGTAACTGGTTACATAGAACAGAACCAGAACCAAATAGTGTTTCCTTATCCTATTAGGACTCACTTTTACTCATGCAGTTCTCAGCATATAACACCAACAGTACCAAGCAAAGCAAACACAAAATAACAAGGGTAAAACAAATAGATGGTGCAAATTCTGCAGGGCTCCCCCCTTCTTAATTGCTCACCAAACTGTGACAAATTTCTGTTACCAATCTATCCCTCATGTCAGATGATCAGGCTGACACTACAGGATCGTTGGGGGAAGATAAAGAAAACACACCATATAACTGAATTTTAAAGCTTCGTTAATAAAATAATAAAACAACAACGGAGAGTGTTGGGAACACTCCCACATCACTCAGGAAAATATTAATGCCCCAAGCCCGAAGCTCCTTTCATACTTAAACATGTACGTCCAGACTAGCCACTTCTGTGTATAATGTTCAGAGGAGGGGGAGAGGTGGAAGGGAGATTATCCTGTATACAGCTTGTCCAGAATTTCCAACATGCTTCTGCTCTTGGGAGGGCTGTTCTTTTACACCCTGGAATCTCCTGCGGCGTCTCTTTCAGAGATTCCAGTCCAGGTCGGCTGCCTGTGGCTTCTTTGGTGTCACCAAGCCACACCGACTCCAGGGTCACAATGGCACACTGTTGGATCTTACTGGACAGTTAAGCTTTGCAAATGTAATTTCAGTTCTGTAACTTGTATTTCCTTTGCGCGCTGCGTTGCCTCAGAGTCCGATCCCCCGCCGGAGAGTCAGACGGGTCCCGGCGGAGTCACCAAAGATGTCAGGGACTCTAACCCAGACGGCAAAGTTCGTTGTCTGACTGCGAGAGAGACAGGCAACACCAGCAAGGTCCGATCAAAAGCTCTTTATTGACAAGTGCACGCATCAATAGAGAGCAGCTCGTCTCCAGAGAGAACCAGCCTGCTCTTTACATCTTAGTATAAGCCTATATAGACAGTTCCGTCGCGTCATAAATTATTCACTGGAGCAACCCACCCCCTTCTTCTAACAGCTAGAAACTAGACACCTTTAGGGCTTGTCTACATCACAAAGTTGCAGCGCTGGTGAGGGGGTTACAGCGCTGCAACTTAGGAGGTGTACACATCTGCAGGGCATCACCAGCGCTGCAACTCCCTGTTTGCAGCGCTGGCCGTACTCCCGTTTTGTCTCGGGTGTAGAGGATCCAGCGCTGGTGATCCAGCGCTGGTAATCAAGTGTAGACACTTACCAGCGCTTTTCTTGACCTCCGTGGAATAAGCAGGTATCCCAGCATACCTGAGGAAGCCTCTGGTAATCAAGCAGGTCTCCTTCCCCGGTTTGCAGGGGGGTTCGGGGAACGCTAGAACAAACTGCGGCGAAGCTGGTCTCCTTTCCCGGTTTGCTCTCGCGTTCCCCGAACTTCCGTGCAAGCAGGTCTCCTTCCCTGCGGTTTGCAGGGGGGTTCGGGGAACGCGAGAGCAAACCGCGGCGAAGCTGGTCTACTTCCCCGGTTTGCTCTCGCGTTCCCCGAACCTCCGTGCAAGCAGGTCTCCTTCCTTGTGGTTTGCTCTCGCGTTCCCCGAATCCCCGAGCAACCAGGTCTCCTTCCCTGCGGTTTGCAGGGGGGTTCGGGGAACGCGAGAGCAAACCGCGGCGAAGCTGGTCTCCTTTCCCGGTTTGCTCTCGCGTTCCCCGAACCCCCCTTGAAGCCGCCCAACAGCGCTGCAGTGTGGCCACATCTAACACCACTTGCAGCGCTGGTTGCTGTAAGTGTGGCCACTCTGCAGCGCTGGCCCTATACAGCTGTACTAATACAGCTGTAACAACCAGCGCTGCAAAATTGTAGATGTAGACATACCCTTAGTATACATGCATGCCTAAAGTTAGAAATGTAGGGGAGTTAAAAACAAACAAAGAACAAAACCAGGGAGCGAAAACAAGGAGGCTGGGAAACTAGGGTTCTTATCAGTTCTTCGAAGGAGCTGCCTGAACACAGCACATCTGGTACTATGCCAGGAGTGCAGCTTCTCTCTTATCTTACTTTTTCCCAGCGCTTGTGAGACATGCTGCTGCTTCTCAGTGTTTTCCACTCAGGGATTACCCACAAACCTCTGTTAGCCTGACTTTGGTCAGGTTGGCATACCTGGTTTTGTCTGCTATATCTTTATTCAGGCCTAACAGAAGCTTGGGGGGGGGGATTTTTGGGAGGTACCCCTGCCCCTCTGCAGGAGAGACACATTCTTTTGGCTTAATCATTAGCAACAGGCAGTAGCTCTTCCATGCCCTGGTCCCAGCAGGGCTGGGGGTTCCTTGGGCAGCAGGAACCAGAGGCCTTATATGGTCCTTGATTTAGTGCCCTGGCTCAGTCTAGAAGCCTCCCTTGGACCCCACACTGGGCTCCCCCCAGCTCTGCCAGTGCTCCTCAATCCTGACCCGCAGCCCCTGCTGTCCCTGTGCAGTGCCCCAGTCCCTACTCCTAGAGGGAGCCCAGGACTGGGCACTGGCAGACTTATGGGGTGGGGGCAGCCCAGGACTGGGCTAGCAGGGTTCTTCTGAGCATAAATAACTCTTGGCACCCTCACCCCTAACACCCTTCTCCCTCAAATGCCCCAGTCATCCCCACCCCCAAGTCCCCATCTCTGTGCCCCCTGCCACATCCCCACCCCTCCCCCTCATCCCCTCAACCTTCCTGGCAGGAACAGCCCCTCGGTAAAGGGGGAGTCCAGGCCTCCCCAGCTTCCCTGCCCTGGCCCCCAGGGTCTGTTCCCACAGGGACTGGCCAAGTCTCCCCACCCAAAAGGGCCGGATGAGTGTCTCTGATCAGCAGGCGCCTGCTGGGTTCAAAGGCTTTTCCCACAGTCTCGCCTGGAGCTCAGCCCCAGGGTCAGACTGGCCTGGCTCAGGGACAGGGCGAGAGCTTTCCCAGCCCTGGGCCCGCATCTCATACTGCCCCCAACCCAGGGTCCTGCCCCACACTTTCCCCAGCCCCCCAACTCAAGGCCCCTTTCCTGCACTGCCCCAGTCCCCAGCCCCACCCCAGGGTCCCTGCCCCACAATGCCTCCGGCTCCCCCCTCACCCCCCGCCAGCACAGGTCCCGGGTCTGCATTGTTCTCAGCCCCTCCCACCCTTCTGCACTGCCCCCAGCCCCCCAGCACAGGGCTCCCACCTCCCAATCAAGGTGACTCCCACTAGGGCTGGTGCAAGGATGTTTTGCGCCCTGGGCAAAACTTCCATCTTGAGCCACCCCTCCTTTCCCCAACACCCTCCAAAAACTAGTACATTTAGCATTATAAACAGCCTGTCAGAACGGGTAACGTCTGCGCTCGAGGAGAAAAATGATGTCATAGCCAATTTGTACCATAATGAAGCAGTATGCTTCAGCCCAGCCCCATCGCAGAGCCGACCTAGGCTGTAGTTCAGGGGTTGGCAACCTTTCAGGAGTGCTGTGCCGAGTCTCCATTTATTCACGCTAATTTAAGGTTTCATGTGCCAGTCATACATGTTAATGTTTGTAGAAGGTCTCTTTTTATAAGTCTATAATATAGAACTAAACTATTGTTGTAGGTAGAGTAAATAAGGTTTTTTAAATGTTTAAAAAGCTTCATTTAAAAGTGAATGAAAATGCAGAGCCCCCCCGCCCCTCCCCGCCCCGGACTGGTGGCCAGGACCCGGGCAGTGTGAGTGCCCCTGAAAAATCACTACCTACCCCTGCTCTAGCTGTAATGTAGGAGAGAACAAGTTAAAGCCTGACACTCGATCAGCATGTCCTCTGCTGCCCTGTGCATGCTGGTCGCTGAGGTGGTAGTTGCTATGTGTTAGTTAGGGTGACCAGACGTGACAGTCCCCATTTTAGGGGACTTGTCCCCCATCCCAACCTTACATTTGTCTGGGCGCACTTTGTCCCGATATCGGGGGGACCGTGGCAAGCCGGCGCTGCCGGCGCCACTCACCGCTTCCTCTTGGGCCCTGGGGCAGCGCAGCGGAGCTCTTGGCGTGCTGCAGAGTTAAGCCCTGCCCCGGGCACACAGAGGCAGCCAGGCGTTCTCCGCTGCGTGCTGCAGCAGGGCTTCTAGATCCGGGCTGGGAGAGCCACGCCCCAGCCTGCCGGCCGGCAGGAGCCTGCAGACAGAGCGCAGCCCTGGCTGCAACCCCAGGCATAGAGAGGCGGCGAGGAGGGCTCCACTCCGCAGCGTGCTGCAGCGAGGGTGGGCTTGTAGATGCCGGCAGCAGGCAGCGGGCAGGGAGCCCCCCTGTGTGAGCGACGCGACCCTAGGAGCCAGAAGGAGGGACCTGCCTGCTGGATGCTTCCTGGGTGCTGCTCCAACAGGTAAGCCCAGCTGGGACTCACTTGGCCCCCTGGTAGATCCCTCTGGGCCAAGGAGGTGTGAAACCTTACCTGGCGGCCAAAGGGGGGGACCTGCAGAGAAGGGAGTGGGGTGGGCTCGGGGAGGCGAGGCCAGCACCAAGCCACTTGCCTTTCTCCCTGCCTGCACTGCAACAGATTTGGGTTTATCTTAATATTAAGGGGCGAATTCACATGCAAAATTCTCATTGAATTCAATAGGTGCTCCATGAATATAATGACGCCTGGAGATGGCCCATAATTTACACACTGACAGAAGCAATGCTTGGGCTTTATTACACTGCTGAAGAATAAAGTTTATCTAATATTTGTGCATATCTCAGACACTTGAATGTGTGCCCATGTCTATTGCAATACATGACACTCTAGATAGGTTGTAATCTCTGCTCCTTTGTTTTCTTTTAGTTTGTCAACTACAACACTTTATTGTGCTCACACATGGAAAAAATATAGTAAATTTGATTTACAGCCTTATTAATGCTCCCTGTTGGACTTTGGTAAACTGTCCTGGGTATTTTTATGACCTTCGTTACTGTGGTATCTGTGCACCTCACAATCATAGAATCATAGAACTGGAAGGGACCTCCAGAGGTCATATAGTCCAGTGGCCTGAACTCAAGGCAGGACTAAGTATTATCTAGACCATCTGTGACAGGTGTTTGTCCAACCTGCTCTTAAAAATCCCCAATGATGGAGATTCCACAACAGCCGTAGGCAATTTATTCCAGTGCTTAACCACTCTGACAGGAAGTTTTTCCTAATGTCCAAGCTAAACCGCCCTGGCTGCAATTTAAGCCGATTGCTTCTTATCCTCTCCTCAGAGGTTAAGAAGAACAATTCTTCTCCCTCCTACTTGCAACAATGTTTTATGTACTTGGAAACTGTTATCATGTCCCCTCTCAGTCTTCTCTTCTCCAGACTAAACAAACCCATTTTTTTTCAATCTTCCCTCATAGGTCATGTTTTCTAGACCTTGAATCATCTTTTTGCTCTTCTCTGGACTTTCTCCACAATCTTAACATATTTATCCTCACAACTCCCCTCAGAGGCAGGGTCGTGCTAATATCCCCATTTTATAGATAGCCTCTCTGTGCATCAGTTCCCTAAGGCCCAGCTCCTCAAAGGTATTTAGGCACTTAACTCCCATGAAAATCAATGTACTTAGGTGCTTATTTACCTTTGAGGATCTCAGCCTTAAGTGACTTACCCAAGGTCTGTGATGGAGCAGGGAAGCTGGGTCTCCCAAGTCCTATGCTAGCATCTTAACCACTGCACCCTCGTTTCTCTTTTATGTTTCGTCCTAATCTGTGACTCTCCATACTTTCATTGGCTGTCATTAATGTAATATTCTTCTAAACAAGATTGTAGTAGCACAGTGCACTGAAGGAACTGCCATCTCTTTTTTTAACACACACTCTGTGCTAATGATTTCTACAGGCGCCATGTCACTCTTCTCATCGAATGAAATGTTGCTCAGATTGATGAAAGGGCAACAGATATGTTAATTTACAATACTTGGCTATGAAGGGCTAGATTGTATCTTTGTACCTCAGTCCTGAGTAGATACATAGAGCTGAAACACCCCTATGGGAGCTCAGCAAGGGATTTCACCATGGGGAGAGACAATCCATCCATGAACTTCCAGATAAGCCTGCTACCCCTAGTCCTGTGCTTAGCCTGCTCTAGTCATTCTTCTTCTCTTTCTTTGAGAAGATTTCTCTTCCTGGGGTGTGCAGAGAGGAATCAGTCTCTGTGGTCCCTCAAATGCAGTGACTATGGCTGGCCATTTGGCAGGGCTTCATTGGGGAAAGGTTTTGTGCCTCCATCAGCACCAGCACAAGGGCAAGTTGCAATCTGGTCTTCAGCAAAGCTGTTAATTAGACAAACTTGTGTTCAGTTACTGGTAATAGTTGAACGCCTGATCCTGCAAATGCACAGGTGAGGAACTTTACTCTTGTGAGTAGTCCCACTGAAAGTCAGTGGACCCACTCACGCATGGTACTAAGCACTCAGCTCCTAGGCTTTAGTCACTATAATGTCCTAAGTGGGCCATAAGCCTGAGCCTTCCAGAAAGTCACTCTCAGCCTTAGTGGCGAAAGGACTAGCTCTTCTGTTTTTAGAACAAGAGGTCACCAAATTAATAGGCAGCTGGTTTAAAACAAACAAAAGGAAGCATTTCTTCACACAGTCAATCTGTGGAACTCTTAGCCATGGGATGTTGTGAAGGTGAAGACTAAAGAAAGGAAAGAATAGAATAAGGACAGTGCACTTCAAAAAAAGCAGATGTCAACAAACTCAGAATGTGTAGGGAAGAAAATGGGGTGGGAGGAAATGTTAAGAGAAGTAGGAGTACAGGAGAGCTGAGAGTTTCTCAAGGATACAGTATTAAAGGCACAATGGCAAACTAGCCTGATGCACACAACGCACAGTCACTCTTTGCCAGAGGATGTTGTGAAGGCCAAGACTATAACAGGGTTCAGAAAAGAACTAGATAAATTCCTGGAGGATAGGTCCATTAATGGCTATTAGCCAGGATAGGGAGGGATGGTGTCCCTACCCTCTGTTTGCCAGAAGCTGGGAATGGGCAACAGGGGATGGATCACTTGATGATTACCTGTTCTGTTCATTCCCTCTGAAGCACCTGGCATTGGCCACTGTTGGGAGACAGGATACTGAGCTACATGGCCCTTTGGTCTGACCCAGTGTGGTCATTCTTATGTTCTTTTCTCTGGCATAGCCCTGGCCTACATTTAAAATTTAGTTCAACTTAGATCTCTTAGAGGTGTGAATTTTTCACAACACATAGCACTGTAATTAAGCTAACCTAGACCCTGGTGTAGACACGGCTAGGTCAACAGAAGAATTCTTCCAGTAACATAGCTGCCACCACAGTGGGAGGAGGTTTACTAGAGTGATGGAAAGCCCGCTTCCATTGATGTAGAAAGTGTCTACACTATGGTGCTGCAGCAGGACTCACTAATTCCAGACCTCTGTGTTGTAGTTTGCTTCAGCTGTTAGTGGCTGAAGCTGGGGCTGAAGGCAGGAGTGGGGGCCTCCCCTCTGTGACTGTGGCTGGAGCCACAGCTAGAACTGGGACCCTTCACTCCCCTGCCCTACAATTGCATGTGATTTTGCAACCAGAAACCTGTGCCTCTATCCTGCAGCTTCAGCTGGGGGCTGGAGCTGGAGCCCTGTGCCCCTGGCCCTGTGGCTTCTACTGGGGGCTGGAGCTGGGGCCATGAGTCTTTCCCCTGTGGCTTGTAGTGCAGGCTCAGCAGGGGCCGAACAACCCCTCTTGCAGCTTCCTAGGGCTCCCTCTCATGGCTCTGTGCCCCCATGGCTGTCGTGTCCTCTCCCTCTGCCTCCCCCCCCCCCACTCGCCCAATGTGTCCTGATATTTCTCTCTTGCGATCTGGTCACTCTAGTGTTAGTCCTTGTCTTCTGGCAACACCCTGATCCACTGTGAGGGCTGCGTTACTTCAGAAGCCCAACCCACGGCTGAATCTCCAGCTCAGGCTGCAGTGGACGGGGCCTGTGGCTAAATCCAGATCACAGACCTGGGGTTTAAAAGACCCTTGGAAAGTGGATTCTGTTCTGATGTTCCACGGTTGCTCCCAGAACTGGGACTGAGCAGAAGTGGCCCACAGCCTTGGGGATGCTCTAGTTGTGGTTGGAGGCAGGGCAGCTCAGTTGGTGAATGCAGTTCAGGCTGCCTGGGGTCTGGTCAATGCATTGGCCCCAGCCGCTTTGGAAAGGAGTCTAAGGGTATGGCTACACTTGGAGATGTGCAGCGCTTGGAGTTACAGCTGTGTTCGTACAGCTGTGTAGGGAAAGTGCCGCAGTGTGGCCACACTGAGAGCTACCAGCACTGCAGTGTGGCCACATTTGCAGCATTTGCAGCGCTGTTGGGAGTGGTGCATTGTGGGCAGCTATCCCAGCGTTCAAGTGGCTGCATCGTGCTTTTCAAAAGAGGGGGGTGGGGTGGAGTGTGACAGGGAGCATGGGGGAGACAGAGAGAGTGGATTTTTGGAGCTGACACTGTTCTCAGCTCCCTGCCTTGCAAGTTCTAAGGACTGGAAGATACACAGTGCCTACCTTCAATCATTTTAAAAGTTTTGGCCTTTCCCCCACCTGTCTCTTATTCACTAAATGCAAATTATGCACTCCTAAATAGTCTTTAGACCATATAAGCAGCTGCTCAACACTACCCCTCCCCTCTCTCCTCAAGCAAACAGCTGTGAACATTCCAAAGCAATTCCCCTGCCTCCGCTCCCTCACTCGCTGGAGCAAAGAGCAGCTGTGTTTGTTTTTTAGCTAAGTAGCTACGGGGAGATGGGAGTTCAGCCATTCTTCCGGTTTGTTGTGGACAGGAATTCTGGGATACCTCCTAATACCCTGGAGGCCAGTAACAGCGCTTTTGGTGGCTACACTTGATGACCAGCGCTGCATCACCAGCGCTGGAATCGCTACACCCCAAGCAAACCAGGTGTAGAGCCAGCGTTGCAAGCAGGGAGTTGTAGCACTGGCTGTGCTTTGCAAGTGTGGCCAAAGAGTGAGTTGCAGCGCTGTAACCCCATCACCAGCACTGCAACTCTCCAGTGTAGCCATGCCCTAATTTGGCCTTGACATTAGTTAGAATTTGGGGAGGGGGTTTCACCAGAGAGAATGGCATTTAGGGGCTGCAGGTAACACCGCTATCAGATGGTGTGTGACCACTGCTCACCGTGAGCCATGCCCTATGGGGCCAGCCAAAATCCGGTGCTTTGTAGGAGCAAAACAAACAGATTTATTATGGTACCACCCAGGAGCCTCAGTCATGGACCATGGCCCCATTTGCAAGGCGTTGTACATTATTTATTAGGTGTATTATGGTCGTACCTAGGAGCACCAGTCATGGGCCACGATCCCATTGTGCTGGGTGCTGTACATTATTTATTAGGTGTATTATGGTAGCAATGAGGAGTGCCAGTCATGGGTCAGGGTACCATTGTGCTGGGCAGAACAAAAAGATGGTACTTGGCCCGAAAAGCTGACGATCTTATTGCTTAGCTTGGCTGTGTAAGGGGCCCAGGAGACAGGCCCGGCAGTTCCCTGAGCGGGGCATGCCTTGGAGGGGTTCTATGTGCAGGATTCAGCATTCAAAGTCTTTGTCGTATTATCGTCCCCCACACACAGTAGGGTGTCCCTGGATCCTCTCCATTCAAGAGGTGCTGGACAGGATTAGTTGTCTTGCTGCACGGGGCCAGATCCTTAGTTCAGCTGCGCTCGTGTCCGGCCTGGCAGAAAGGAAGGGGGCTCAGAGCCATGGCCCATCTAGCCCACCACCCCACCACGATCGCTGACTGGGGGCTTTGCTAGGAGCATATCGCTAGCTGGCCTGAAAGCAGCCTCTGAGCCACTTCCCCAAGGGGTCCTTCCACCAGCCAGTGGGTCCTGGCTCAGGGCACAGCCATCCTGTCCGAGCCCCGCCACTAATCCCTGTCTCTTTCTCTCGCAGAGATCCTCAGCGTTGTCTTTCGCAGCATGAAGAAGGAAAGAGAATGGAAGGTAAGCCGGCTGGGCCTGCTGCCCAGGTATCCCCCTGGGGATATGCTATATCCATATATTGTGCTCCTCCCTCTCCAGCCTCTTGGGATTCATTAGAAACCCGAGGTTTTCCAGGCTAGATCAGATCCCTGCTCTGTGTAGCCCATCATCCATCCTCAGCTAGGCTTAGGTATGTCTGCCTTCCTGCTGCGCTGGATCAGACCCAGCTAGCCCCTTATACCCCCTCCCCCCCACACACACACACCGGATCAGACCACTGGGCCCAGTGAGCCAGCCTGAGTGGGAGGCGGAGCAGGAGAGCGCCAAGCATGGGCGCAGTATGCACCATTGGGCAGGCAGGTTATTGAGCCCCCGGCATGGACTGGGCTGGGGTGTGTGGAGCAGTTGGCTAGGCCGGTGCGGCAGAGGGAGCAGAGGGGACTAGCTTTCCCAGTGGCCAGATCTGGTGCAGCGGGATGCTGGGTTGCACAGAGCAATGGGTACATTCGGCATGGCAGGAAGGCGGTGGAGATGTTGGGCTGATGGCCTACAGGGCTTTCCTAGGGGAACACGGAGACTCCCCTTGTTCCATTTCTCCGTGCCCTGCTCCTGGTTCTGTCCGAGGGCTGGGGAGCAGGTATGTGGTGGATCAGAGCAGGGCACTGGGAGCTAGGACTCCTGGGTTCTGTCCCTGCCTCTTGCACTCTCTCTGTCATCTGGGTGAAGAGGCTGATCTCCTCCAGTCTAGGAGGATGGAACCATTCCAAATGGCCAGGTGTCCCAGGTTTGTCTCCATCTCCTACATCTTGTACCAGCCACTCTGCTCGGAGCTGCTCTCCTTGTCGCTCCTCACGCAGTCCTTAGCACAGTCAGCTCAGCTAAGTGCAGGCTTGGTAACGGCCCTGCCACTCTGCTGTGGAAGGGCTGGGCCGGGAGCCGTCGGCTCTGCCGTTAGCAGTCGCTCTGCTCCCTTGGCTGTGCCGTGGATGATGATGGTGGGCGGCTGGGCTCAGAGCAGTGAGTAGCTCCCCTCTTGCTACCCCAGGTGCTGATCATGGACCACCCCAGCACGCGCATCCTCTCGTCGTGCTGCAAGATGTCTGACATCGTGGATGAAGGCATCACGCGTGAGTGGCCCCTCCCTCCCATCTGCTCCCCCTCCCAGGGCTCCCCTCTCCCTTGGACACACCTCACAGTCTGGGAGTTGACTTGTCTACATTCACATTTGCATCCCCCTTTGCAGCCCTGTAGATGCCCTCCTTGCTATTGGTACCTTCCCAGCCAGGTCTAGTTCCCTTAGCCCCGTGCTTTCAGCTTCTAGAACCTCTTCAGCGCTTTTCTCAGTCTCCTGTTAACGCCTCGCTGCTTCTCCCCCCCACTGCGGGCAGGGTCCTAGCTGGGGAGGGGGAATGCTGGCTACCTGCTCCAGGGTGGAGAAGCCCTGGGGTTGAGGGGCACAGAGCTGAGCCAGGACTCTAGCGGGGTGCCCCCAGCACAGTACAGAGGGACGTTCCCTCCCTGCTCCGTACTGTCGCAGCCCACGGCCCCACATCGAACCGGCTGCTGCATTGTAGCCTGTGGAACCCCCCAGCCTGTTGCCAGAGAACATCCCTGTTCCCCTTGGCTTTCCCTTCCCCCCATCCCCATGGAGAGAGGCTGGGGCGGGTGGCTAGGACACGCTGACCCACACCCAGTGTCTACTCTCTCCTAGTTGTGGAAAACATTGATAAGTGCCAGGAGCCAAATCCCTACCTGCTCAGCCTTGTGGAGAAGGCAGGAGCTCGGGCCTGGGGCAGATTGATGGGGAGCAGGGGAGACCCTGGGGTAGCTCCTAGTGCTGCCTGGAGGTGGCGCTGTCCGAGGGCATGCGCAGCACGACGTCAGGATGGGAAAGGGGCCAGTAGGGGCTCCCCAAGAGGCTGCTTCCCCGGAGCTGGGCTTCGTGTTCTTTGCCACGTGAAGCACAGACTGTCCCCCAGACCTCTCCGCCGTGCAGTCCCATGGGGGTTGGATGGGAAGGTGCAGCAGGCGGAGAGAGGCAACCTCAGCTGAAACTGAAAGCAAAGGAGAATCGCTGAGGCAGGGGTTTTGGGGGAGGAGGTCCTGCGTCTGCAGCAGGGAGGCGAGTGGAGGGAGACCAGGGGCAGGGGGCGCTGGCAGAGCATGGTGAAGCCCAGAACCCGCAGGGGCTGCGCGTGGAGGGAGCGCTGTAGGAGAGGACCGTGATCTGGGGCTTGGGACAGGGCAGCCAGGTTCTCACCTGTCACAGTGGCCGGTTGCAGAGTCCAATCAGCTTCTGAACACCCTGCCTGGCTAGCTGGTGTGGCGAAGCTGCAGGTGCCCAGTGTGGCGCCGGGGGAGAGAGCGGGCTCTGATGGCGGCTGCCTGGGATTGCTGCTCGGCCGGCTGTTCCCTGGGCACTGCTCAGAGCCCACTTAGTTCAGCAGCAAGGCCAATGGCAAGTCCCGTCTGTGGCCGAGCACGGACACTTGTGTGCCAGCGAGAGACGTGACTGGGCCCTGAGACTGTCCTAGGCACATGGGCACATGCCCTGCTCCAGGTGGGGAGGGAGCCCAGAGCCAGAGGGGTGAAAACCAGCCCACCTCCTGACGGCATCATGCTGGGCCCTGAGTCCCCAGGGGCTGGGCATGGGCTGGGCCCTTCGGGCAGCAGGGAGGGGGCTCGGCCGGTGCTGACAACTCCCCTCCCCACTTTGCAGTCGGTGCAGGCTCTGATCAGTGACTTCCAGGGCACCCACACCTTCAACTACAAGGTGGCTCACGTCTTCTTCATCAGCCGTGACTATCAGGGGGCAGCGGATCCCCCAGCTGGGAGCCTGGCCAGCGACACACTGGGGTTGGGGTGGGGTTTCTATCTGCCAGCAGGCCAGTGCCCCAGCAGACCAGACCGAACGACCCCACCTATCCCTTCCCCCCTTCTGCTCCACGGGCCTGCCTCCAGCCAACACGGCTCACAACATGCACCCAGAAAGGCGGCCTCTGGCTACCATTCCCAGCATGCATTGCTCCATCAGTCCCAACTGGGGTGGTGAGATGGGACACCACCAGAATACCCAGTGTGTCAGGGTCACATCTGCTTCTCCCCATTCCAGCGGCAGGGGGATCCTAAGTCCCCGTTCCTCCTTGTGCATCATTTGGAGTTATACAGTCTGGTCACTTCCCCCTGTGGAGGGGCTGAGGGCAGGGTGTGAGACAAGGGCTACATAGGAGAGATTGTGCCCCCCTCCTTGCTGCTGATGCTGCAGAAGGCGAGAACCCGGCGTGACTCTGGTTTGGTGGGGCTGGACTCATCGTTTACTCCTGTGTGGCCCCGCTGGCTTGCCCAGGTTCCCCACAGGTGTGCAGCACTATGCCCCTGCTGTGCCCGTCCTGACCCTGTCTGTGGGGGCTGGCGCTGTGCTGGGGCTCCTGAGCCCTGTACCTGTCACCCCCACCCACTGCCTTTGCCTTGCAGCCTGTCCTGAGCCTCTGTTCAAGGAGCTGAGGAAGTCACGGATCACCAAGGCCATCAGAACAGTCAAGGAGATCAACATGGCCTTCCTTCCCTACGAGAGCCAGGTGAGGGGTGGCTGGGCTTTGGAGGAGCCAGGCCACGGGGTGGACGGTGACGTACGACACCCCACTCTTAGTGTTCAACGTGGCTTGGGGCGAACCTTTCCCTTCTAGGGCCCTAGATTTGATGCCAGCACAGGGCAGCAGGGACTAGCCTGCTGCTCACACCCTGTGAGACGTGGAATTGCTGGCTTAGATGTATAGGGGAGGAGCACATGAGAAGTAGAAGGAAGAAGGAGTGATTTTGAACCTGCTCAGAGATCCTGGCGGGAGAGGGGTGGGGGGTCTAGACCCCCTTGGAGATCCTGAGGAGTTGGCAGAACAATAGCATTCCCTGTGTGAGGACTATGGGCCCTAGCCCTTCTCTAACACTGGCTGTGGGCAGATCTCAAAGTGCTCTACAAAAGCCAGTGTCCTTATCCCCTCTGTACAGATGGGGAAACCAAGGCACTGCCTGGGGAAGTGTGTGCCCAGCACAATCTCTCTGTTTATAAACAGGGCAGTTTGGTCACAGAACTAAGCTTCACACACAGAGCCTCTTCCACACCTGGACACTCCTGTCTGTGTGCGCTCCTACACCCATCCCCATGGTATCGGAACCTCACTAATGAATTCAGCCTCCCAGTGGAGGCAGGGTGGCCTGTGTTACAGATGGAAAACTCAGGCATGCAGGGAGTCTGTCAGACCAGGACTAGAACCCAGATCTCCTAAGCCTTAGCCATAGCTCGTGCCATCCCCATCCCATTCCCAGTAGAGGGGAGCTGCAAATCCACCCTGCCCTGGATTCTCATACGAGATACCCAGTGGTTCCTTAGTCTGGATCTGTAAAAGCAGCAAAGAATCCTGTGGCACCTTATAGACTAACAGACGTTTTGGAGCATGAGCTTTCGTGGGTGAATACCCACTTCCTCAGATGCATGTAATGGAAATATCCAGGGGCAGGTATATATATGTGTGCTAGCAAGCAAGCTAGAGATAACGAGGTCAGTTCAATCAGGGAGGATGAGGCCCTGTTCTAGCAGTTGAGGTGTGAAAACCAAGAGAGGAGAAACTGGTTCTGTAATTGGCAAGCCATTCACAGTCTTTGTTCAATCCTGAGCTGATGGTGTCAAATTTGCAGATGAACTGAAGCTCAGCAGTTTCTCTTTGAAGTCTGGTCCTGAAGTTTTTTTGCTGCAGGATGGCCACCTTAAGGTCTGCTATAGTGTGGCCAGGGAGGTTGAAGTGCTCTCCTACAGGTTTTTGTATATTGCCATTCCTAATGTCTGATTTGTGTCCATTTATCCTTTTCCGTAGAGACTGTCCAGTTTGGCCGATGTACATAGCAGAGGGGCATTGCTGGCATATGATGGCGTATATTACATTGGTGGATGTGCAGGTGAATGAACCAGTGATGGTGTGGCTGATCTGGTTAGGTCCTGTGATGGTGTCACTGGTGTAGATATGTGGGCAGAGTTGGCATCGAGGTTTGTTGCATGGATTGGTTCCTGAGCTAGAGTTATTATGGTGTGGTGTGCAGTTACTGGTGAGAATATGTTTCAGGTTGGCAGGTTGTCTGTGGGCAAGGATTGGCCTGCCACCCAAGGCCTGTGAAAGTGTGGGATCATTGTCCAGGATGGGTTGTAGATCCTTGATGATGCGTTGGAGGGGTTTTAGCTGGGGGCTGTATGTGATAGCCAGTGGAGTCCTGTTGGTTTCTCTCTTGGGTTTGTCTTGCAGTAGGAGGCTTCTGGGTACACGTCTGGCTCTGTTGATCTGTTTCCTTATTTCCTCATGCGGGTATTGTAGTTTTGAGAATGCTTGGTGGAGATTTTGTAGGTGTTGGTCTCTGTCTGAGGGGTTAGAGCAGATGCGGTTGTACCTCAGTGCTTGGCTGTAGACAATGGATCGTGTGATGTGCCCGGGATGGAAGCTGGAGGCATGAAGGTAGGCATAGCGGTCGGTGGGTTTTCGATATAGGGTGGTGTTAATGTGACCATCACTTATTTGCACCGTGGTGTCAAGAAAGTGGACCTCCCGTGTAGATTGGTCCAGGCTGAGGTTGATGGTGGGGTGGAAGCTGTTGAAATCATGGTGGAATTTTTCCAGAGTCTCCTTCCCATGGGTCCAGATGATGAAGATGTCATCAATGTAGCGTAGATAGAGAAGGGGTGTGAGTGGACGAGAGCTGAGGAAGCGTTGTTCCAGGTCGGCCATGAAGATATTGGCATATTGTGGGGCCATGCGGGTGCCCATAGCAGTGCCACTGATCTGGAGTTATATATTGTCATCAAATTTGAAATAGTTGTGTGTAAGTATAAAGGCACAGAGCTCAGCAGCCAGTTGTGCTGTGGCATCATCAGGGATAGTGTTCCTGACAGCTTGTATTCCATCTCTGTGTGGGATGTTTGTGTAGAGAGCCTCTACATCCATGGTGGCTAGGATGGTGTTTTCTGGGAGGTCACCAATGCATTGTAGTTTCCTCAGGAAATCAGTGGTGTCGCGGAGATAGCTGGGAGTGCTGGTGGCATAGGGTCTGAGTAGAGAGTCCATATATCCAGACAGTCCTTCAGTGAGAGTGCCAATGCCCGAGATGATGGGGCGTCCAGGATTTCCGGGTTTGTGGATCTTGGGTAGTAGATAGAATAACCCTGGTCGGGGCTCTAGGGGTATGTTGATTTCTTCTGGTGTTAGTGTAGGGAGTGTCCTGAGTAGATGCTGTAGTTTCTTAGTGTATTCCTCAGTGGGATCTGAGGGAAGTGGCCTGTAGAATTTGGTATTGGAGAGTTGTCTGGCTGCCTCCTTTTGATAGTCAGACCTGTTCATGATGACATCCTGTCTCCCTTGGAGAAGCAAAGTGATGTAAAATCCAAGGCCTGCCCAGATCTCTCCGTCCTGTTGCTTCTGCTCTTGCTTCCAGCCTTTGCCAAGCTGCTGGGAAACTGTGCATCTGTGACCAATTGGGAATGTTTGTAATATCTTTTATGAAGCTGATGCATGCCTCAGTTTCCCCTATCTGTTGCATGGCTTCTCAGGCAGGGGGCTGGTGTGGAAGGACTCTCAAGGAAGGGAATTAAACCCAGATCAGCCTGGGGGCCAGAAAGACCATGCCGACTCCAACGGCTCCTGGCTGGATGCTCCCAGCAGGGAATCGGAGCAAGGGCCCCCAGCTCGAGAAGCACAGAGTTGGGAAGGTTTGAGCTGGAGGATAAAGTGAGGGAACCTGGGAGCTCTCGCCTGAGAACTGACCAAGGTCAGACCAAGGCCTGGTCTACACAAGGCAATTGGGTCAGTGTAACTGCGTCGCTCGGGGATATGAGAAAGGCGGCATCACAAGTGATGCAGCTGCAGTGGTTTACATGTAGACGCAGTGATGAACTGGTGCCGGTTTGCGGGAACCAGTTCTAAAAGGGCTTCTAAATTTAATAACTGGTAAGTTGAAGTGACCCAGGAGCGTAGCTGGGGGAGAACAGGGGGAACGGCCGTCCCCCATCATCACATTATCCAAAAGTGGCACCTTAGGCGCCGATCCCGTGAGTGCTCCAGCTCCCCACCCCCAGCCCCAGCTCACCTCCGCTCCGCCCCACTTCTTCCCCCCTCATCCCCCGCTTCTCGTGAATCAGCTGTTCACGCGGAAAGCCTGAGAGGGCTGAGAAGCAAGCAACGACTTGGTGCTCAGGCCCAGAGAGATGGAGATGGAGCGTAGGTGAGCTGGGGCAGGGGAGTCGCCCGCACCGCAGCAGGTAACCGGGGAGGGGGCGTGCAGGGGAACCACTCCCTGCCACAGCTCACCTCTGCACCACCTTCGCCTCCCTGTGAGCTTGGCCTGACCCAGTGGTCCAGTCGAGCGGCATGGCTGTAGCGCAGCCAGCCACCTCCGGGCAGCGCAGTAAGGGGGCAGGGAGTGGAGGGAGGTTGGATAGAGGGCAGGTGAGTTTGGGGGGGTGGTCGGGGGTGGATGTGGATCGGGGCAGTCAGAGGGCGGGGAACAGGGGTTTGAATGAGGGCAAGGGTCCTGGGGGAGCAGTCGGGATAGAGAAGTGGAGTGGGTGGGACAGGGATCCCGGTGGAAGGTGTCAAGGAATGCGGGGGATGGATGGGGCAGGAGTCCCAGTGGGTGAGGGCAGGCCACGACCCCCTTGTGAGATGAGGAGGGAACCGGTTGTTAAGATTTTGGCAGCTCATCAGTGTGTAGACAGGCCCTGAGTGAGAGACCCGGAGCCTGAAAACAGGTTTCGCTGCAGCTCGGCCGGGCTCTGGGCTGACCAGAACGGCCTTTTGCTTTAACCTTCAGTGGGCTGGGCTGCTGGGGCTGGGGTCCAGGTGCCTAAGAAACCCGACTGTTCTGACGACACTGGGGGAGTGGCCCTGTCACACGACACTGGGGGAGTGGCCCTGTCACACGTCTGTATCAGGGTCTGTCTCAGCTGTTCTCGCTGGGCAGGGCTCCCGGGGTGAAGCCCAGCGGTTCAGTCTCAGGAGGTGGGGAGGCCGTGTGGCCTGTCCTGCAGGATGAGAGATACCTGTTGGGGTTTGGCATAGCGAAGGGCTTCCTCCCAGACACTTCCCCAGCTGGGGTCCTGGCACCGACCCTGTGGATCCATGAGCGTCTTTCCCATCCACCGAGGCAGTGTGGGCTAGTGGGTAGAGCTCTGGACAGGGCCAGGAGACGAGGATTCTTGGGCAAGTCACCTTGCCTATTTGTGCCCCCTTTGGGATCACTGGCTGCTGTGACACAGACGCGCCGTAAGTCTGTAACACCCTGGGCCCAGACGCTCCAACACTGCTTTGGGGGACGCAAACCCCACTGATACCAGCAGTAGGCACACAGCTGCCCCAGCAGCAAGGGGACCTGGGAGTCAGGGCAGCGGGAGCTGCTGCCACTTGGAGCTCTGATGGTGCAGGGGGGCAGGCACCTCCCAGGGAATCCAGGACAGTGAGGGGATGGGGCTCTCTCCTAGGAGCTCCTGAAGCTATTGGGGGCTGAAGACACATCCCTGAGACGGGGAAGTGTGGGGCCCAATCTGCCCTGTGTCTCTGGGGGTGAGGGGGGATATTAACCCTGCTCTCCCCACCATTCCCCTGTCCTTCCCCTGAGGGGTAGCAGGAGTCATCCTGTCCCCTTCTCTCCCTGGTTCAGGGACCAACGAGGACTGAGAGGACAAGCAGGAGGAGGAGGAGGAATGGGTGGATGTGGCTACAGAGGAGGCTGCTGTCAACATCATCCAAAAGTAGCTCCAGTGCAGAGAAAAGGTACAAACCTTCCCTAACTGGGCTGGAACCGAGACTATCTTCCCCTTCCCAGCACCCAACTCCCTGCAGAGGGTCTTGCCCTGATGAACCACCACCCCTAATGGGGACCTTTCGCTTCCATGCTCTGGGACCCCCCAAGATGGGGGTGTTTGTCTCCTCCCCCCACAGGGACCGTCCTAGAGCCTGACTCTGCTTGTGTAGGAATCGTGGGTTATTTGGACAATGGGCAGGTCCCCACTATCCTCCAGGGAGGCCTGAGCCCTGCAGCTGATGTGGATGGGGCAGGGAGGTCCCGGGCTAACAGGCTCTCTCTCCCCTAATCCCTCTCCTGGTAGGTGCAGGAAGAGGCCCAGCAGCTCATGTTCCTTCACGCCATCCACCCCACATGTCTCGCTGCACAGAGAAAAGGCAGGACACGCTGGAGCCGCACTGGTGCCCTAATATGAAATGAACTGGTTGAGTCTGCTCCAGTTCTCTCGTCTGTAATCAGGAGGCTAAAATGAATGAGGGATGGTTTTATGATTACAACATGGCCAGGGCCGGCTCCAGCTTTTCTGTTGTCCCAATCTGCAAAAAAAGAAAAAGAAAAAAGAGCAGCAGCACTTCAGGAGTAACTTATTGCTAATATGGGGAAGTCTCTGGGAGAAGAGGCCGTTCTGGTCAGCTGTCTGCCCTGGGAGCGCAGGGCTGGTCTCCTAGCGCCACCTGCTGTGCCAAGAGGGCAGTGCATGCTGATCAGGCAGGGAGTGAGGGCTGGGCCAGCCCCCCGATGTGGGTCTGAGATGCTGCGTCCAGCCCCTTCCCCCAGCTCACCAGGGCCTGGGGAACCTTCCTGACCCTGAGAGCACAGTCCCTCTTCCCCCATCCTGCCCCATACTGGCTCGGTGGGGAGGGCCCTGCTCTGTGGCCCTTCCTGTAACCCTGCTCAGGTACTGGCACTGCTCAGGCACTCAGCCATTATGGGAGGATGACTCCCCGAGCCCCACCCTGGAAAGGGGACCCCAGGCTGCTCCCCCAGGGACTGTCAATCATTCAGTGAGGAGCCATCCCAGTCCCTCCCCGCAACGGGGCCTGGCATTGCCACCAGGTCCGAGGTTCCTGCTGCTGGGCCCCTGCTGACCTGTCCTCCACCCCCCCCAAGACATCACTGAGGACAAACTGGACAAGAAGTTGTGGCCCTTTGTGTTGGAGCCGGTCCCTGCCACCAGTTCCCAGGCTGCTGTCAGGTAAGGCTGAGCCTGGCTGGGCTGTGGGGAGCAGAGCCCTGACATCCCCCCACCCCCAGGGTGTAGGAGCCTCTGTGCCTGGGAGTGCGTGGCCAGGACCCTGCCCTCTATGGGGGAGGGGATGCCCAAGAGCCTGCAACCCTGGACCCCTCTCACCATGTCTCCCGCCCCCCAGCAGTCCCTCAACACACCAGAACCCAGGATGGAGGAAAGGGACTGGCCGCGCTTTAGACAGCACCCCCAGCCCAGGGCAGGTGCCACGCTCCCCTACTCCCTCTTGCCTGCTTTGGGTCTCCTGTCCCACTGCCTTGGGCAGGGCCTGCCCACCAGCCTCCTCCAGGCGTGGTGGGAAGTTTATCGGTTCGGGGCACCCTGACCGGCTCCTTGCCCCTGTCCGGTGCCGCCCAGCCTGGGACAAGTCTCGCCCCTGCAGCCCCTCTCCGCTGCGTGTCTCCAGCTTCTCGGAGATGCTGGTGGCCACCGTACGGAGCTGCGGGATATGCTGCCGCCTGCAGTGCACCCCTGTTCCAGGGGCTCGATTGGCTGAGCTGCCTGCGGAGCAGGACCCAGGTGCTTCAGACCCGGGTGGAGGTAAGCGGGAGGGAGGCACTGGCATGGGGCAGGCTGGTCCTGTCCTGTGCGGCACTCAGCCACGCCCGAGGCCCCACGGGGAGGTGAGGATGGGTGTGGGGACGCCTGGGCTTTGTGCCAGCCCTGCCATGGACTCCCCACTGGCACATCCGAGCTAGCTTGGGGGATGTCTCTTGGCTTGGGGGCTGGGCCGCAGAGAGGGCTGGTGGTGAAGTTTCAGGCCACCAGGGCCCATTGGATTGTGCCATATGAGCCAGGCCAGGACCCCTCCGCCGGAGGAGTGGGTGACGGGTCTCTTTCTCCTTTGCTCCAGGGCCCCGACAAAGCCCACTCTCAGCTGCTGATTGTGGACCAGAGCTTCAAACTTGTGTACCCACTGCTGCATGAGCTCACCTACCAGGCCATGGCCTACGACCTGCTCAGCATTGAGAACGACACCTACAAGTAGGACCTGGCTGCCAGCAGGAGGCGCCCCGCACTCCTCCTCAGGCGGGCTGGGGTGGATGTGACCCAGGCACTTGCGCTGCTCTGCAGCCCCCACACTTGGGGTAGGGGTGCCGCAGCCTGACCCCGTCTCCCCTCCCTCGCAGGTACGAGACGACAGGGACCAGCGACTTGTGGGAGAAAGAGGCGCTGCTGGACGAAGACAACGAACTCTAGGTGCAGCTACGGCACATGCACATCGCTGACATCTCCAAGTGAGCACGCTCAGCTCCGCCCCGACACGCCCCTGTATGCCCTGCCCATACCTTAGATATGCTCCCACGCGTGGCTGGGCTGCTGTGGCTGGCCCCAGGCAAGGCCTCTGCCCTCTATGGGGCACTGCGCTGGAAGGGGCCAGGATCTCACCACCGCCTCCCTCCAGGCCAACATCGAGGACCTGTCCCAGATGCTGAAGAAGATGCCCCAGTACCAGAAAGAGCTGAACAAGGTAACGGGGCTGGAGCTGTTAGTGGGTGGGTAGCAGGGAATTCATTGGGGTTGAAGGACGGGCAGGGTGCTCTGTGGGGCTGGTGAGGGACAGTAGGGACTCTCTGGGGGACAGGGCACTCTGGGGCACTCCGCTTTACTGCCTGATGAGAGCTGCTGACCTGTCCCGTCGGGCAGAGCCATTTTCCCCCCAAGTGCTGTGTGGCACCATGGGCAACAGCCTGCCCGTCAGTGCCCAGAGCTGCCCCATTAGCCCCAGCAATGGCAGCCCTTGGGTAACGCCCGCGTCTTAGAATCATAGAATATCAGGGTTGGAAGGGACCTCAGGAGGTCATCTAGTCCAACCCCCTGCTCAAAGCAGGACCAACTCTAACTAAATCATCTCCGCCACGGCTTTGTCAAGCATGACCTTAAAAAACCTCTAAGGAAGGAGATTCCACCGCCTCTCTAGGTAACCCATTCCAGTGCTTCACCACCCTCCTAGTGAAAAAGTTTTTCCTAATATCCAACCTAAACCTCCCCCACTGCAACTTGAGACCGTTACTCCTTGTTCTGTCATCTGCCACCGCTGAGAACAGTCTAGATCCATCCTCTTTGGAACCTCCTTTCAGTTAGTTGAAAGCAGCTATCAAATCCCCCCTCATTCTTCTCTTCTGCAGACTAAACAATCTCAGTTCCCTCAGCCTCTCCTCATAGGTCCTGTGCTCCAGCCCCCTAATCATTTTTGTTGCCCTCCGCTGGACTGGTTCCAATTTTTCCACATCCTTCTTGTAGTGTGGGGTCCAAAACTGGACACAATACTCCAGACGAGGCCTCACCAATGTCGAATAGAGGGGAATGATCACGTCCCTTGATCTGCTGGCAGTACCCCTACTTATACAGCCTAAAATGCCGTTAGCCTTCTTGGCAACAAGGGCACGCTATTGACTCATATCGAGCTTCTCATCCACTGTAACCCCTAGGTCCTTTTCTGCAGAACTGCTTCCTAGCCATTCGGTCTCTAGTCTGTAACAGTGAATGGGATTCTTCCGTCCTAAGTGCAGGACTCTGCACTTGTCCTTATTGAACCTCATCAGGTTTCTTTTGGCCCAGTCCTCTAATTTGTCTAGGTCTCTCTGTAGCCTATCCCTACCCTCCAGCATATCTACTACTCCTCCCAGTTTAGTGTCATCTGCAAACTTGCTGAGAATGCAGTCCACGCTGTCCTCCAGATCATTAATGAAGATATTGAACAAAACCGGCCCCAGGACCGACCCTTGGGGCACTCTGCTTGAAACCGGCTGCCAAGTAGACATGGAGCCGTTGATCACTACCCGTTGAGCCCGACGATCTAGCCAGCTTTCTATCCACCTTATAGTCCATTCATCCAGCCCATACTTCTTTAACTTGCTGGCAAGAATACTGTGGGAGACCGTATCAGAAGCTTTGCTAAAGTCAAGGAATAACACATCCATTCCTTTCCCCTCATCCACAGACCCAGTTATCTCCTCACAGAAGGCAATTAGGTTAGTCAGGCATGACTTGCCCTTGGTGAATCCATGCTGACTGTTGCAGATCACTTTCCTCTCCTCTAAGTGCTTCAGAATTGATTCCTTGAGGACCTGCTCCATGATTTTTCCAGAGACTGAGGTGAGGCTGGCCTGTAGTTCCCTGGATCCTCCTTTTTCCCTTTTTTAAAGATGGGCACTACATGAGCCTTTTCCAGTCATCTGGGACCTCCCCCGATCGCCATGAGTTTTCAAAGATAATGGCCAATGGCTCTGCAATCACATCCACCAACTCCTTTAGCACCCTCGGATGCAGTGCATCCGGCCCCATGGACTTGTGCTCATCCAGTTTTTCTAAATAGTCCCGAACCACTTCTTTCTGCACAGAGGCCTGTTCACCTTCTCACCATACTGTGCTGCCCAGTGCAGCAGTCTGGGAGCTGACCTTGTTTGTGTAGACAGAGCCTTGCTCCTGCAGCTCTCGGGAGAGGGCCTTGGTGGGCTTCCAAACCAGCCCGTTGGAGCCGCTCCTAGTGCCACTGAGCCATGTGCCAACGGAAAGCTCCTGGCCACTGGCACAGGTACCCTGACAGCTGCTGGTCTCCAAGCCCCAGCCTCGTGCTGACTAACAGAGAAACCGTGGGCTGCTTTGGAAGCTGCTTCCTCCTCCTGATCCTCTCCTCCCGCTCCCCTGCTCCATCCCAGAGGGCGGGTGCTGTAGGGCACTGACTTGGCCATGCAGATGTGGGTTGGGGCCTGGGCTGAGCCAGGTTTGGCGCAGGGGTGGCCTGGCTGGGTGCACCCTGTTTGTGATCATCTGGGCCTGGCCTAGGCCACATTAGGCTAGCGCCCCTTCAAGCCCCATGCCCCTGGCTGGTTCACGGGAGGGGTAGGGAGGGCAGGCGGCTGCTTCCCAGCCCAGCTGGGGGCTGCCCTGGCTGGGAGACAGGCAGAGGGAGAAAATGCAGTTCCTCTCAGCAGCACTAGGGGCACCAGCCAGGTCAGGCACTCTCAGCCTGTGCGCTCCCTGCAGCCCAGACTCTGCATTGCACCTCTCCTATGCCCATACCCATCACACCCTGCCATGGCTTTCCCAGCACCTGCCAGCCTCAGAGTGCCCCAGGCTTCGCAAAATATGATCCCAGTCCGTCAGGGGGTTTGGAAAATGCCCAGCAGCATCCGTGTGATATGAAACCTCAGTAACAGGCACCCAGAGCGGGAGTGACTCTCATGGATTTGGGGGCAGAGCTGGGCATGGAACCAGGAATCCTGCCTCCCAGCCACTGATCTAACCACTGGACCCTACTCCCCTCCCAGAGCTCAGCGCAGAACCCAGATGTCCTGCCTCCCAGCCCTCTCTGCTCTCTCCATATTTCTGTCCCCTCGTACCCCTACTAATAATTGCACATGCAGCTTGCTGGGGAATGTGCCCTGGAAGAGGTCAGTCCCTTCGAGCCCAGCAGGCCCTGTTTCCCCTGCCCCCTGGGCCAGCTCCTCTCTCCCTGCTGGGCAAATGAGCACTGCATGCCTGCTGTGGATGGGGTGAGAGACCGTGGCACCTGTGATCTGCTGCTGGCCTCAGCCCTGGGGACTGGTGGGAATGCAGTGCTGTGACGTTGCACTCTATATGATTTTATAAAAATATATAAGGTAACTGGAATATGCTTCATGCAAAAGGTCTCTTGTAAGGTATCATTACAAAGCATATAATCTACTGAGCGTGGTCATCCTATTTGTATAAATGTATCCCTCTTGTATCTGAAACTAGAAAGATGAAATATCACTCTGAGGGCCTATTGTAATTATGCAATACAAATAATCACATGCTGATCTACAGAAATACTTTTGTACCGTGGCCATCCCCACTGGTTTAAGAGATTAGTCACTGAAAATGGAAGTATGTGAACTTGACATCTGCGTTTAACTCAGTCCCCTCGTTCTTTCTGCTCAATACACGCTCGGTGGTAGGTATGTCCACATAATAAGGTTATGAAGATGGGTCTATGGGAGGGTTTGACTTCCTGTACCATGGTCTGCTATTGCAGGAAGGAGGTTTGCTGGGAAGAGATGGGGTCTGTCTGTCAAGAAGGAGAAGAACATCTTGGTGCACTGACTCACCAACCTTATGAGAAGAGCTTAAAACTAAGTTCAGAGGGGGCAGGTGAAAAAAGCCACCAGGTGAAAAAAGGTAATCTTAATAGCGGACTAGATCTTTGGGGAGAAGTAGATATGGAAAATTGCAGTAGAATTATAGGAGAAACAAGAGGGAAATCCATGGAGGCATCTGCTTAACATCTTAGATGTCTATACACAAATGCAAGGAGTAATAATAATGGGGAATAAACAGTAAGAACTGGGAGTTTTAGTACATAAGTCATAACTGAGCTTAACTGGCATCACAGATACTCGATGGGCTAAATCTCATGACAGGAATATTGGTATAGAGGGCTATAGCTTGGTCAGGAAGGACAGGCAGGAAAAAGAGAGAGGAAGTATTGCATTGTACACTTGTTCTGAGGTCCAGAAGGAGGTGAGAAGCAGACCAGTTGAAAGTCTCTGAGTAAAGATGGAAGAGGGAAAAAACAGGGGTGATGTCCTGGTAGGGGTCTATTACAGACCACCAAATCAGGAAGAGGAGGGAGATGAGGCATTTCTAGAACAAATATCAGGATCTGTGTTTTGGATATTTCTGTTAATAATGGGGGACTTTACCTACCCAGACATCTGTTGAAAAAGGAATATGGCAAAACACAAAATTATCCAGTAAATTCCAGAAATGTACTGAGGACAATGCTTTGTTTCAGAAAATGGAGGAAGTAAGCAGGGGGACAGCCATTTTAGACTTGATTCTGACCAACAGGGAGGAGCTGGTTGTGAAGGTAAAGGTGATTTGGGTGAAAGTGATCATGAATGATAGATTTCATGATTCTAAGGAAAGGAAGGAGTGAGAATGATAGAAGAAGGACTACAAAAAACAGACTTTAACATACTCAGAGAATTGGTAGGTAGCCACCCATGTGGAAAATATCGAAGGCATAAAGGAGTTCAGGAAAGCTGGCAGTTTCTCAAGGAGACAATATTAAAGGACAACCACCAATGCAAAGGAAAGATAGGAAGAATAGTAAGAGGCCAATATGGCTCCATCAGAAGTTTTTTAATGACCTGAAAATCATAGCAAGGGACAAATGTAATTGGAATTCTTTTTCCATATGGTTTACTGCAAAGAGTGTCATCATTTTGAATGCTTTAAAGGCAGCATCACTTCCAAAATCAAGAGTTGGCTCTACATATGGCCATATATAGGACACCAGACTATATTAAACACAATAAACATTAATTTAGTTGATTTGTTTGGCAGGACATGGAAATTAAGTATAAATTTCAGTTCATTGTAAAACAACATAAAATCAATATTTGTAATACAGTTCAATAAGGTTTCATCAGGCTTTCTGATCAACCAAATTAAAAAGCAAAGGAAACCAACCAACCACACTCAAGGGTCACTGTGCATTCTCCAAGGCAGTTTCTTCTCTTTCTTTGTTTGGTGCTTTTATTTTATATAAATTCAACCAGGAGCAGATTTTCAGATAAAACCAATACTGGAAAGTGTGGCAAACAGAGAGAGGGACTAAACCAAAATTCAAAATGATGTCGAGAGAATGAGAAATTCTACACTGGAGCAAATGTAGCGACCTATTGGACTGCTTACATGTATGGGCCCAGATATTGAAATGTATTTAGGTTCCTAACAGCTACTGATTTGAGTGCGAGTTAGGAGCCTAAATACCTTTGAGGATCTTGTCCATGTAATTACAGCACATACCTGGTCGGCAGCAGATTATGTGGTACGCTACAGTCACATCGATGTCATAATAGTGCTTGCACAATCTGCACTGGCTGTCCTGGACATGACAGACTGAGAGACCAGTTGCCTCTCAGTACGGGAGCTCTTTGGAGAAAGGACTGTCTGGAGGAAGTGTTGAGGAAAGATTCAAACATGAATACATTTGTGACTGAGCAGGAGGTAACCGACAGAGGTAAGGGTCAGCACTGTATTTTCTAGATCCAGTCTATATTCACACACACATTCAGAAAGCCTAGGCATACAGAGAGATTAGTTGTAATGTTCTCCATTTCTGTGACCAGAACCTCAGCTGCTGTAAATCAGTGTCGCTCTGTTGACTTCCTTGTAGCTGTGTTGATTTACACCAGTTGAGGAGTTGGCCTACAGCCTCTGGACCTGGAAACTTTCCTGAGAATCTGATTTTCTATTGAATGTTATGGGGGAGGTCTCCCTTCTTTTCTCCCAGGGGTTTTATATTTATTGTGGGTCCTCATTTTGTGTCTTCTTCATCCATGGTGCCAAGATCTAGTTGTGGAATCCATCGGAAATGGGGGAAATTAGAACAAAAAATGTGGAAGGGCTTCTCCTCTGTCTGTCTAAATGAAGCTCTGCTAATATCTTAAATGCAGGATAAGAAAGCATGGGGTCACATTTCTTAGCAACACTAGTGCTCCTAATCCCACACTATCACTACTGCAGCTAAATGGGCAGTGTAGGTTACAGTTAGGATTCAATTTGCATCTGGATGTTAGAACTGAAGGATGCAATTTGCTTAAAGGATGGGCAATCACCTAACCTCAATCAGGACGTAGGTGCCTTAATATGGATTTAGGAGCTTCAGTTTAGGCACCCAGTTTTGAAAATTTGGGCCATAAATTATTATTCTGTATGCTATCAAACCTCATCAATTGATAGTAAAGAGAGAAAGGAAGATTATTTTACATGGGGATCTACTTGAAAGGAGCAAATTTTCTTCATTATGATTTCCCCCCAAACACGTTGGGCAGTTCAGCAAACAAACCTGGTCATCAGGAGGAAGGAAGAGGATTTACATGAGTCCCAGGTCTACTTCTCACAGTGTTTGGGTGCCTGCAGAATCTTTACTGGATACTGAATTAAAGAGGCCAGCACCAATTTCTACTATCAGTGGTAACCAGCCAAATCCTTTTCTTTAATTTCAGGTGTTTATAATGAGGTTGTTTCCCTCTTGGCACATATGGATGACCAAGATAAGGACAAAATTGCCCTCAGGATTGCCTGTATAGCTGAGACCAAGCTGGCTAGCATTGTGACAGTTCTGCTAGAGAAACTGCAACTGGATGAGGTAGGGCAGTTTCATGAAATTACATCCGCTTTCCATGTGTCCACACCAAATTCTGTCTGACTTCATGGGGAAGTGCATGGGGGTAATTCAGTCTAGAACGTGGCCTGGCGCACAATCAGCATAATCAATATTCACCCTTCTGTCCTCAGGCATGAACTCATCATGCAAAATGCTGTTCTTACAGATCAGGATGATATAATGCTCTATAAAGAGAGTATAGTCCTTTTACACACAGTGGAGTACATGGGCTGTATACAGTAAAAGTACACTATAGGACTAGCAATAATCTCTTTTAATAATACTTTGCCCTTCTTTAGCATCTTCATCCAAAAATCTCAAAGCGCTTACCTAATACTAGTGAATTAAGAATCTCAGCACCCTTGTGAGAATGGTCCCCATTTGCAGGTGATTTGTGTCACAGGGAATTAAGTTACTTGCTCAACACCACTTAGCAAGTTAGTAAAAGAATGTGACTAAAACCCAAGTGAACTGACTCCCTGCTCTTATTCCTAGCCAACACTCCTTTCTTATGATGACATATTATTGAGATTATAGCACTGAAGAGACCTTATCTCTATATTTTCTACTGGGGGAATTCTGCAATAAAAAAATAAAAATGATGCACACAGTATTTTAACATTTCAGCAAATATACAATATAATTGCACCAGTTCAAATTATTTTTGATGATTTATTTCAAAATCCCTGTCAGCAAGTATGTCTGTGTCAATACAGACAATGAAAAGGATTCAGGAAATGTTTTTTGACAAATAGATTCCTTATTATGCATATTAATACAGAACTCTGAGTAACAATTCATTTCAACTCACTACAGAACCATATTTCTGGCACCCCTCAGCCACAGTGCAAAGGCTTGGTGGAGTCAGGGGTGATGGAGGAGCTGAGGGAGGGGGAAGTAAATTGCTGGGAAGGAACCTGGGTATGAACTTGGAGGGTTGCTGGGTATGGGTGGGAAATGTATGGAACAGGGTTTTTTTGGGAGGGGCGGGGAGGAACTGTTAGGGAGCGTCCCCCCCATTCAGACCCTGGCTGACCCCTAACCTCTCCCATTCAGGAAGGCACATCTGCCCCTGTCTCCATGTGTTCCTGCACCCTCATGGGTCCTTGCACCCCCTGGCCACATATGTCCCCTCCACCCCCACTCAGACACCCACTCCCCTCATCCCCATGTGTCCCTGTGCCCCCTCCCCCATCCCCATGTGTCTCTGTGCCTCCACCCAACCACTCCCTGTCCCTGTGTAGCTCTGCACCTCCTCCCCCATCGCTATGTGGCTCTGAACCTCCCTCCCCCCGTAACCCTGTCAGTCTGTCTTCGGAAGACAGCTCTGTCAGTCTGTCTTCGGAAGTAGAGGTCTGCTCAGGCCCAATTTTGCAGCCCAACCTGAACGGGCCTCAAGCCCACTCACCTCACCCTGAGAGGGTTGAATCATTTCCCATCCTGGTCCCAACCCTTCCCCCCCAACTCCCATTCAGCCCCTGCCTCAGTCTGCCGTCCCCCACTAGCCCTTATGAGCAGAACTGAACTGCTTGTCTTGGCCTCCTAGTACTTTAATTATTTGAATTATTCGATTAATGATGAATCTCTTCTGGTTTCAAAGAATAAAATTGTTGCATAATCCAGAGCTACTTGAAGTACGTAGAGCTTATTCCTAAATTATCAGTGACAATTTTCAATTAAAAAAAATCCTCCTTACATTTAAAAATTAACGGAAGGAGCTTCTCCCCAGTGGAGCTGTGTGTTCTGATTGCAGTTTGCAGAAGCATCCCTTTTCAAGCAGCACACTGGAATGTTTAGCCAATCAAGAGATCTGATTGGCTTTGAACATTCCAAAGGGCTTTATGACCTTGGCATGCAGGTCACATAGGTTTACAGACTCACAGGAGACAGAGCTGGAAAAGACCTATTGGCTCATCCAGTCCATTTCCCTGCTAATGCAGGAGCATTCCCAGCAGCCATTTTCCACTGTTTTGGCCAAACTAATTTTAAAAGCCCCTAATGACTGAGCTTCCACTGTTTTCCTAGAAAGACTGTGTCATAACCTTATAGACCTGTCTCCCAGGTGGGGCATTTTTCTTGTTATTAAAGTCTAAATTGTATGTCTTTTTTTAGTTTAATCCCATTACTCCTACTTTTACCTAAATGTATTATACTAAAAAATTCCTCTCCTTCCTTGGTGTTCACACCCTTCAGATAGGTGTATGGTATTATCATGTCTCCCTCACAGTCACCCCTTGGCCGCATCGGCCATAGACAGCTCTGTCAGTCTGTCTTCGGAAGTAGAGGTCTGCTGGGGCCCAATTCTGAAGCCCAACCTGAATGGGCCCCAAGCCCACTCACCTCACCCTGAGAGGGTTGAATCATTTTCCATCCTGGTCCCAACCTTTCCCCCCAAACCGGATACTGCCACCGCATCCTGCTCATGGGGCCGGCGCAGCGGCAATAATGTGCACTAACGGCTTGATCCTCTGACACTGCCCCCTGCTGTGTTGATCCCATGGGCTAAAGGAGGAGAACTGACCTGACCTGAGCCCAAGAGAGTCCAGTTGTTTTCTCATCCAACCTGACCCTGATGCCTGTAGTCAGATCCCATAGGATTTGGGTCAGGTTGCAGGGCTCTATTCAGAAGTCAAATCTGCCAGCCCCGTGCATTCTTTTTTGTTCTCCCATGAATTACTTCCAATTTGTTGATCTCTCTGGGAATGTGGTGCTAGAAAATGCAATAATCCAGATGCAGTCACGCCTCAGCTGAACATGAGGAACTGTCCTCTTCCTGCTTTCTGCCATGATCCCTGTGTATAAAAGACCTAACCCACATGGTTCTTTGTGGTAGCCATCACCCCTTGCATATACATGTTGACTTTGTGTTCCACGGTCACCCCCAGGGCACTTGTTGCTTCCCACTTTTCACCCTCCCATTTTGTCAGTTACTTCTACCTCCTTTCCAGATGTGCTAGTTTGCAGTTTTCTGAAAGGAATCTTGTTCTCTGCTCAGGTTTTTAATTTCTCTGCGTCCCTCTTTATTTTTAATCTGTCCCAGCTGATACTATCATCTGTGAATTTCTGCACTGATGGGCCTCCTAAAAGACACCTTCAAGTGTGCAACTGTCAATGTAGATCTAACTGCTGAGCTCCTTTCCCCTAGGAGCTGTTGAGGACATACTGCGGGAGTTGGGTATTTTGTAATTCAACATTTTCAAATTCTGTCTGGAGTGGACAGAGCAAGGGCAAAGTGGTAAATGACACTCGATAAGGGGGCAGTGAAGGAGGCTTCTTCTGGCTCTTTTCTCTCCTGGAAGATTAAAATATGTCAATTGCTCGGCTGCTTCTGAAGTGCTGCTAAATGCGCTGATTGTGGAGGGCATGGCGTATTTTACACCAATTAAGCCAATGGATTAGTTGTGTGAGCATGCTGGCTGAGGAGTCAGTGTGGCCTAGTGGATAGAACTCTGGATAATGACTCAGGAGATGTGGATTCTCTTCCTGGCCACGGACCTGCTCTGTTATGATAAGACTTGGGCTAATCATTTCATGTTTGGATTGGAAGCTCTTTAGGGCAGGGGCTTATTTGTCCAATTACTGTATGATCATCAAGAAAAACTTTTCCCAATTGTTTGTTCTCTTTTCTGGTTTGTCCCCAGCAAAACAGAGTAGACATTTACTATGTCCTGGAGAAGGTATTACAGCAGGACACCGGGGGCCTAGAGAGAAGGCTAGTGAACAAAATAATAACCCTAGCCTTTGACCAGATGAGAGAGAGTCAGGTAAGTTAATTCTCCTGAGCTACTAATCAAAGGATCCAAAGCTTTAACTAATTAAAACTCTTTTTTTGGAGGGGTTGGGGGGTAAACTGTATACTGAAATGAAAATGTATTCTTCTGCTAGAAGCCCACACCTTCCTCCACAGCAAAGCCCAGTTCCTAGACAGCACTTGTGCACATGCATAAGATGGAAAAACTCACATGTGAAAGTTACACATGTGCTTAAGTGCTTTGCAGGATCAGGACCCGAGATGCATGATATCAGACACAGAGACAGGCCTATGGTTTCTTCATGAGCACGTCTTTCCCATAGTCTACTAGGGATTTCATTTTTGATACTGATGTTATGTGGGAGGCGCTCTGATACTATAGCGATAAGTGGCAGTATAAAACCCTAAGACAGACAGAATCTGAGCTATCTCCAAAAGCAGCAGCATTGGATTTAGAATCTAGTTGGCCAGCAGGAAAACCCATGGAAAAATCTCTCTCTTGTTCCAAAGGAAGTCAGTCTCCTTTTGGGGGACAGTTTATTCCAGGAAAGCTCTCTGAATATCTTTGAAGCTGCCCAGTCTGTGTCTTACTACCTCCTTAGGGAAGGGTGGGGCAAAATATCATGTGACTATGGTGACCAGTCATCCACCACAAGGAGCTAATAATGAATAGTCTAACTAAGCAGCTTGCAAGCAACTCAAAGGCTGAAGGTTGTTTTGATTCAATAAATATTTATGACTAATGAGTCTATCCACAGAAAGTTGGCTGGGTTCATTCACAACTTATGCACAGAAATAAGGACTTGACTCATCTAAACAACTCTGGCTAGTGCAACCGGCTTCAGTCACCTCAGTCTCTCTCACTCTCTCTCTCTTTTTTTTTTTTAGCAAGTAACAGTCAACAAATGAAGTCAAAGTGGCAGCTAGCAACACGTTAGTGACTCTGGCACGCTGCTATTTCGATCATGTCATGTCTGAGCTGCTCTGTCATCTGAAACCACCAAATCTGCCTGAAGAATTTGTTTTAATTACGTTGGGAAACTTGTCATCAGCCTATGGTACGGTAGCTTCCATCTTTTGTTTCAAAGTTATCACCTTTCATTTAAGGACAGGGGATTACTCTCTCTACCTAAAAATGTTGCAGCTAAACGGAGCTCTGCTTGAGTGTGTGCGTGCGTGTGTGCGTGGAGAGACCCCGGATTAACTGCTCTTGCTAGTTTTGGCTTCCAGATCATGAGCTATCCAGACGGCGGTGCAAGCTCTAACTTCTGCCCCCAACTGAAGTTCCTTAGGGATGGGAATGAGTGGAAGATCAGGTCTGGTGGAGCTCTTCTCCACCCCGCTTCCCATCCGGCCCCAGTGCTCTCTGCCCTTACGCTGGGAGTGAGTTGGGCAGCGGGCACAGCTGTGCACTGGTGGAGGATTCCTCTCTTCAGGGTGCATCCCCCACTGGCTTTCAATGGCTGCTTTAAAGCCATTCTGCTCTGCTTATGCAGTGCAAATTGGCCCAGGAGCCCCTAGCACCCTGCCCCACAGTGTTTCTAAGTGTGTTCTAAGAAGGCGTAGAGCAGCCGATTATCTGTCTTCCTTTCTCTTCTGGCCTTTCTCTGCAGCACTTAAGTGTATCCCTTTTGTGAGAATAACCCTGAACGCCATGTTCCACATGTTGGAGTTAGTCAATGACAGCCGGATGAGACAAGCATTTTGTGGTGGTAAGTGCCAGCACTTACTGTAGGTGCCTAGAATGGCTATTGAGGGGGTCTTGGTACAGATTGGAGTGACTGACCAAGTCTGCAAACAGGCCCTGAACTGTGCTCCCTGCCCTGCATTGCACCAGGTGCTTTGTTCCTGGGCTCCCGTGGCACTCAGTGAAGTGGAGAGTGCTCCTCACTTTGCAGGAGGCGCTGAGCATTTGTAAGTTCAGGCCCTTTATGACTCATGGATATAATTTAAAATAAACAGACACAAAGGCTGAAGCTGCCCATCTGCCAGAAGGCTCCTGGGGGAGGAGGTGAAGGGAGCAGATTTCAATACTGTACATTTAAAAATCCCATTTCCCACTCCATCATTCATTCTCTTCCCTTAGTTTCTTTATCATCATTTCCTCTCACCCTCTTTCTCTGTCTTCTCTTCCTCTCCATTTCTCTCTTCCTTTGCTTTTCAGGTGATGCTTAGTAAGGGATTAATCCTGTGCCTTTGAGGTAAATGGAAATTTTTGTCATTGACTTCATAGACAACAGGATTGGGCCCTAATTCTTCTTAGCAAGGACGCTAGATACACCTAATTTCAGGGCAAAGTGCTCCCCACTACCTTCAAATCCCAGTAAAGCCAATGGCTGTTAGGGGCACTCAACATCTTTCAGACAAACTGTAACTCAAGATAAAATCATCCAGTGTTAGGGTTAAATAAACAATAACTGCAGGTATCAGAGGGGTAGCCGTGTTAGTCTGGATCTGTAAAAGCAGCAAAGAGTCCTGTGGCACCTTATAGACTAACAGACGTTTTGGAGCATGAGCTTTCATGGGTGAATACCCACTTCGTCAGATGCATGTCATAACTGCAGGGGACACGAGTCATTCAGAGGAGAGCTTGCTGAAATATTTTGGTTTTTAATTATATTTTCCATAATTTTTTCCCCAAATTTGATGAAAAACAAACTTGAAAAATGTCAATGACAAGTTTGATCAGGAAGTGTGCATCCAGTGGTTTGGAGCATCTAAAGAGGTGGCTGAATTTTTTTTGATTTTTGAAAAATATAAATGATTTTTATACTTTGCAATTTTGAAAGAAAAAACACTATCAGTAAAGATTTTTCTTTGAATTTAAACTGCTTTTTCAAGCAGCTCTAATTAAGAGGTAACAAGGAAGGGAGAAAAAAATTGTCTTCAAATGATGGTAACTGAAAAAAGATTGAGAGATCTGCAAATTAAAAAATGAAAAAGCCTTTTGAGAAATAAGGCATGGAATGGGAGGAAGAGAAATAGCTCAGAATTGATCTGGGATTTCAGCATCTAGTCCTGAACTAAGCAGTAGCTGCCATGGAAATGTAGTAAACTTTAGGCCTAGGTGTATTCATTGGTAAAGCAACTTTTCCTCATTACTAATATGTCCTTTTCACATTGCCTATCTTCTCTCTGTCCATACAGTTCTGGAAAAATGGTCAAGGGCAGTAAAGCTCTTTTTGACTAACTGGGAAAAGTGCCCATTCCCTATAGCGGGTGAATTGCGACTCTGCAATCATTTTCTTCCCATGTATTCTCATGTGACCAGCAACTGGCTGACCTGTGAGGAGCCGGAGGTGAGAACTGCTGGCTTTCTAAACCTTTAGCAGAAATTGTAATGTTAAATTCTATGTATCTGGCACTCTTTGTGATGATGGCATTTAATGGTAGGTCCTTTTGGATGGAAAAGAGTGTCATGTAAAACATCTAAACCCAAACATTTATAATGTCACCAGGTCATGGAAATTCTGTCTGTACACAGTGTACATGGATTCTAGTTTTATGCACCTAACGTGCAGATGAAGACGGGCTAGTGGGCTAAATTAATTCCTCCATTCGGCCCCAGTGGAGTTCCAGCAGGGATGAGTTGGCCTAGAATGCATTCTTATCTGGGGAAATATCTTACCTGGTATAGTTGTGAGGTACATTAGAATATAATCCTGAAACCAACCCTACGAGTCCTGGTTCTTTACCAGGAAATCTTGAGATAGGGCCGTTCCTACAGTGGAACAAGGGAAGTTGCAGGCATTAGAAGTAGAAGAGGTGTGCCCATTGGATGATACTGAATGAATTAGTAGGAACATAAATTCTGTGTCTCATCTATGCAGCTCAAGCAGGCAATCATCAAAGCCCTTGGTCCCATGATGAGCCTTCTGCTCCATAAAGAGGAGTATCGGGATCAGATATTTGAAACGATCTCATGGCTCCTTGAACAATATAAGGAGGACACTCATGTTTTTCACATCACGAAGGTGAGGTACCAGTCCTTCAGGTAACTGTCTATGTGTCTGTATGTATGAACTGCACGAGGAGTTTGCTGCCAGTGGGGTTTCCTGGTTGAGACAGTGACTTGTTAGAAAATAAATATACACACGAGTTCTGGGTTTATACACATGGTGAGTCAGGCAACAAGATTTGTAGGTAAATGCCTCTTATGAAAAAGCATCCTCTGTTTCCTGGGGAGGATGATAAGGAGATAAAAAACAAAACACCTGCGCCCCTCCCCAAAAAGATACTCCCTCCTTGTGATTTCCTAGTACATCCTGTCAACTCTGTGTCTATCTTTTAGTTCATAAGCTGCTCAGAGCAGGGGCTGCCATATGTTGTCTCTGGTCAGTACCAAGCCAACAGTCAGTGGTTGAAAATTAATACTAAGGAGGCTTGAGAGTCATTGCTTTGGATTCTGTAACTAGATGGATCTAAAAGCATTGCCTGTCTATTTCATCTCCCGTTCTATGCAGTGCTGTTGTAGCCATGTTGGTCCCAAGATATTAGAGCACCAAGGTGGGTGAGATAATCTAATTAAAGATATTGTCTCACTTCCCTTCTCTCTCTATTTCAAATACCCTGAGTACCACATGAGCAAGAAGAAAGGGGCCATATTCTGTCTTCAGTGGGGCTACACAGTTGTAAATGAAGTCACCAGACAGCTGTAACTTCTTGGTAGTGATATTTACTCACCATCTCTGTTGGTTGAAGCTTTCTGGTACAGAGTATGTGGTCACATTTGGGGTTGAAAAACCCATGATTTGGAGGGAACCAGTACATCATGGACTTGTTTGATAGCATCAGGGCACTACACATCTACTTAAATATAGTAAAATCTGTAGATGGCATCAAAGAGATTCTGGAAGCTTGAAGCAACAAAGGAGAAAAGTGTTTAGATGCAGGAAGGAATTTGATTTTCAGCTTTTTTATCAATAACCTGGCAGAGGACATAAAATCGTCCCTGATAAAGTTGGCAGATGAGATAAAAATTGGGAAGTGGTAAATAATGAAGAGGAGAGATTCAGAGTGATTTAGATCACTTGGTAAACTAGGCACAAACAAAGGTGTGTTTAAAAATGGCTGAATGTGACTGTGTGCATCTAGGCACAAAGAATTTAGGCCATACATACATGATGGGGGATGCTGTCCTGGGAAGCAGTGACTCTGGAAAAGATTGTGGGGGTCATGATGAATAATCAGCTGAACATGAACTCAAGCTGTGGCCAAAAAAGCTAAAAAGCATAAAAAGGAGACTCTCAAGCAGGAATACAGTGGTTATGTTATCTCTAAGTCTGGCACTTGTGTGACTACTGTTGGAATACTGTGTCCAGTTCTAGTGCCCACAACTCAAAAAGGGTGTTGATAAATTGGAGAGGATATTGAGAGAAGAGTCACAGTGATTACAGGATTAGAAAACATGCCTTCCAGTAGTAGAAGCGAGGAACTCTATCTATTTAATTTAACAAACTGAAAGTGAAAGGGTGTGTGATGGGGTTTCCCTACACCCCATTGGTTCAACAGGGGTTAATCCTACTTTGTGGGCCGAGGAGGCCATGGCCTCTCCTCTCTGCTGGGCATGCTTCAGCTGGAACCAGGATATAAAAGAGAGCCGCTCAGCTGAGTCTGGGATGGCTGCCGAAGGGAGCAAAGGTGCATTGCAGGCTCCTGCAGAGAGACTGCCAGTGCTCCAGGATTCAGTGTCCAGCTGGACTGTGGCTGCAACCCACGACCCCCAGCCACCCAATGCCAGAGACGGAAGAGAGACCACAGAATCCCTGAGACCGCCAGCTGCAGAAGAATGGGTGGGAAGTAGCCTAGGTGGACTAAGCACTGATCCAGCTGAGGAACCTGGCTTTGACGCGGCATGTTTTGAAAGGATCCCTGCTGAGTTGGTGGCAGATACCCCTGCGGCAAGACAGGGCCCTGGGCTGGGACTTGTGGAATAGGTAGGAGCCAGTGGAGAAGGGCTGGCCGCTAGGCAACACTTCCCTGCCACAAAAGGTGGTTCTGTTGACTCTGGCCACTAGGCAGCACTGCCATACCTAGAAGAGTAGCCCTAGTGACTCAGGCTGTTGGGCCGTGGACCCTCACAAAAGGGCTGCTGCGCTGATACCAACCATTAGGCTATGCTGCCCTAGAAGCCAGGACTGCTGCGGTGGCTAGGGAGACTAGGCCAGCTGGGCCGCCCGAGATCTACTTCAATTCCTCCACAGCCTGGTACCAACCTGTTGGATGGACCTGCCCTGTGACAGGGTGACTTAATTACGGTCTATAATATCTTACATGAGGGACTCATGTTTTATAATGGGCTCTTCAGTCTAGCAGAGAAAGGTGTAACTTGATCCAATGGCTAGAAACTGAAGTGAGACACATTCAGACTGGAAAATACCATGTACATTTTTAATGGTGAGATAATTAACCATTAGAACCATTTACCAATGGCTGAGGCAGATTCTCCCTCGCTGACAGTTTTTATATCGAGATTGGGATGTTTTTCTAAAAGCTCTGCTCTGGGAATTATTCTGGGCAAGATCTGTGGCCTGTGTTATACCGGAGGTCAGACTAGATGATGGCAATAATCCGTTCCGGCCTTGGAATCCACGAATCCCCTAAATCTGCTTCAGTCACTACATACTGCTCCTGTGTGTGCCACCATCTGACTTTTACCCTCTGTTGCAGAGTCTGAGCCAGCTCTTGGAGGTCTCTGGTGAACATAAGATCCCTCTCCCTAAAGGGGAGTTTCAAGCCATCTGCAGTGCTCTGCACAACCAGGTGAGGGGTAGTTTTGCTTGGATCCCTTGAGTTAGGCACAGCAGATCTGAAGCATATTAACAATCCAAATCTATCGAATGATAGTGCAGAGCCTGGGGACCTCCTCATGCCTTCCTGATTTCTGCAGGCTCAAGAGTGAGCAGGTAGCAGTCTCATTTTCTTAGCTAATATCCAGCTCAGTTTGTAAAGCAATTTCACCATAAGCCGATTATCAGGGGGAGTCAGAATTGTACAGTAAAAACTGTGGCTGTGTCTTGATTCGATGAGCTCTGCTGCTCAAAACACTCTAGCTTCTCTTATCTAATGTATTGATTCATAGATTCATAGATTGTTAGACTCTAGGACTGGAAGGGACCTCAAGAGGTCATCCAGTCCAGTCCCCTGCCCTCATGGCAGGACCAAATACTGTCTAGATCATCCCTGATAGACATTTATCTAACCTACTCTTAAATATCTCCAGAGATGGAGATTCCACAACCTCCCTAGGCAATTTATTCCAGTGTTTAACTACCCTGACAGTTAGAAACTTTTTCCTAATGTCCAACCTAAATCTCCCTTGCTGCAGTTTAAGCCCATTGCTTCTTGTTCTATCATTAGAGGCTAAGGTGAACAAGTTTTCTCCCTCCTCCTGATCATTGTGTTTGATCCTTGCTGTGCATTCAGTACCATCCACCTGGGGTTGAGACCTCTAGTTGGAGACGTAGGAAGTGGAAGCTTAGAAATTAATTGAACATTTTCTTTTCAATTGCTTCTGATTAGTTTTTCTTTGACCATTTCCCTCCTTCCCACAGATCTGTTCTCAAGCTAAGCCGCTCAGCACAGAAAATCACGCAGAGCTGGTCCATTGTATAATTCTGCTAGGTAAGGGGAAGAGACTCTGAGTTACACAGTGGTTTCCGTGTAACTTCCTTACCTTTGTAAGGTATGGTAAGAATAAGAGTTCTGTCATCAGTGAGGACGTGATTTCTTCCCTTGCAGCCCGTTCTTCTCCGGAGGATCTGATAGCATTTCTGCACTCCCAGCTGAAGATTAAGAATGAGGCTGTTTGCGTGACATCTTTGAATCTGCTCAGAGCTATTGTTGATGCTGACTGTAAGTAACACAGGAGCAACTGTGCTAGCTGCCCTCTTGGCCAACATGCTGAGGATTGAGTTGGGGACACCCAGAGCTAAAAGCATAGCTACTATAGATTGAGCTGAAGAACCAAGGCTTTGTAGGCATGGCAGGGCAGTAACAGACTCATCGCCTCTGCAAATGGGGCACAGAGGCTCCATAACACACAGTCACCAGTGCTCTGGATATCCACTAAGGGACCAAATGCTGCCCTAAGTTACCCCCCTATGGCCACACAGAAATCAACAGGTTCAACTAAGTGCTGAATGTAGCCCAAGATATTTTTCAACTTCAGATACAGAAGCTGACTTGGGGTTAATGCACATTAACAATCATCAGATAAAAATAAAATAGCCCTCCTGACTCAATCATCAGTATTAGACACTATAGACTAGATTCTGAGTTCTGTTATACTGTATAAACACAGATAAACCTCGGTGACCTCAGTCTATCTAACTCTGTGAAAATATTTCCATCATGGCAATATGATGGCACTATTTATAGCAATGGAATTATTTTAGATTTACACTGATGTAACTGAGACCAGAGTCTGGTCCTATATTTTCCCCACTGATTCTGTATATGAGAGAAGCTTGGTACTATTCTTAAATGGGGCCTTTTGAAATCCAGGATTAATTCCAATGTGGAAAGTGAGTGTGTGGAACAAAGAAGTACTGTACACCTCTCCTTATCTTTCAGTGCCCGAGACAAGACTGAAAAAGTTTCTGATTGTGAAGGCAGTGAAATCCACTCTGGGTGATCAGAATGCTACGGTAAGAGTGTGTGTGGAGCAGTGAAATATTTCAGTTATTTTCAGTGATATGGGATGAATGGATATGTGGGTGGAGCTTTCATTCAGATCCAGAGGAGAGACTGCAGACTAGAGAAGGCATGTCATTCTCCTGCCTGTGTTAAATGGATCCATGTTTATAAGCCAAGGAGATCAAATCAAAAGCATAAGGACTCTCATATCCTATCTCCTATTTCAGGCAGAAGGGATAACAATAACTCATGTGTGTCATCTCTACCCTTGCAGGTGAGGACGGCAGTTCTTCATTTCATCCGGAAGCTGCTCAGCTTGGAAAGTGTGGAGAATTGTGAAGCATGGGAGATGGTAGCACATGTTTTCAGGGAGTTCAGTGTGTCCACCAGCAAACTGGTAAGGAGAGTTCTGAGCACTGAGGACTCGGTCCTACCATTCTTGCATGCTGACTGCTCCCATTGACTTCAGTGGGAGTTTTGATTCAAGGACAACTGGACTGAATGATTAGAGCCAGAATCTGATCAGTTATATTGGTGTAAAGTCAAGGTAACCCCACTGACTTTAGTGGCGTTACTCTGGATTCATACTAATGTAACAGAGATCAGATGCTCACACTGGGTATTTACCTCTAACAGAGTCATCTAGGTTACTCAACCCTCTGATGAATCATTGAAACTTCTGAAAACACCATTTTTCAGTGAAATATTCTAGTACAAGGAAGCACATCTCTTTGTTTGAAATAGACTCTCCAGAGAACATAATGATGCCCAATTCTGTGGCTGTTGAAGCAAATGTAAACTATCTGCAAAACAGCAAGGTTATGCAGGTTGCATCACAGACTGTCAGGAGCCTGGAAAAGCTTGCTGCATATTTCCCTCACTACATGCTCTCATCTACATGTACTAGTTTAAAAATATCTTCAGTCCGTATTTCTATGCATGGACACAGCCAAGGGCTCCAGACACTTTGTGCTCCATGATTGGATCCATGATCTGTATTAACGTAAACAGTTCAACTTTAGAGCAAGTTGTTGAAGATCTTAGCTCTGCCTGGCCCCTTTTCTACAAAGTTGGAGCTTGTGGCAATACTCTCCTTTTTCACACCCACACCCATCTTAAGGAAGGCTGCTTTTTCTCATTGGGCCAGTTTTGCTCTCCTTTAAACTGAAATCAGTAGAGTCAATCCATATTTTAGTCCGGTGTAAGTAAGAGGAGAATTAGGCCCGTTGATAGAATCACACTCACTACACACGAAATGACCAAGCTGGTTGGGGCATCAGAACAAACAGAGTGGATCCCCCTGCTTCTGCATATTGATTCCCACTGGGCAGAGTCTGAATGTTTTTCCTCAGAGATAAAAAGATGAAACAGTTTTTCAAATTTAAAGAAAATTAACCCTGTTGGGGAAACTCTTTTGTGTTCAGTGAATCATTCCCTTCACTTTAGGGTTTTCCTAAGCCTGGGATCTGACCCACCAGTTAGGAGTTTCTATTATTCCCTTCCCTTCAGATGGTTGTGCACTTCCAGTGCAATATGAAAGCAGGCATAGGTCAATGTTCAAGATGGCTTTGTAAGAGAAGGACACTGATTCTGCTAGCCAGTGTCTTGCTACTAGCTAATAAGTTCTATAGAGCTATCTCACAGCAGGGTACAACACTTCTCACCCAGGCTATTCAGGAAGAAAACACTATCCAAAGCCTGTGCATTGACATCCTGCAATGTCTGGACACCTCAGTCAGTGGAATGACCCAAGTAAGTGACCTGTTGCTACTGCTTCTTGAAATAGGGACGTTCTTCCTTACATTCTTTGTACTTCCCCACAAGGAAGCTTTTTGCACAGTCAGCATAATGGAGGAACAGTATGTCAAATTCATGTCAGGGATGGTGTGACCCCTTCATCATGGAGTAAGTGGTTCACATTAGAGAAAAGATAGAAAGCAATTTAACTGGAAGAAATCATGTTGCAGAGATCTTCTCTTCATTCTTTCCACTGTCTGAGTGCAACTCCCCCTTAGATCCTCCATGAATACTTCTGATCTTTAGATTTGGTGATCCTGGATTTGAACAGATCTTAGGTCTGGGAGTGTGCCTTATCTAGGTCTGTAAAGTTCTGGGTGAGTTGATGGTGCTATCTAAATAGCTCCATAATGCTGTAATGCAGGGAAGGAGGATTCATCTCTGGGTGAGAGCCAAATTGCTCACCAAAGAAGGCAGTGTATTTAAAAGATAGAGTGAGGGGGCACCAGCCAGGTAGAGTGAGATGATGGGAGGAGAGAGAGATGAGGTGATAGGTAAGGGAAGGGTCAGTGATGAATAAAAGGAGAAGCTACATGAGAGGGAGGGATTCAGACAGCAGGATACTGGAGGTGGGGGAATGGAAATAGCTGTGTACTGAACAGTCTCGCTCTTCTCTGCAGGTGCTATGGCCAAGGCTTCTAGAATATGTGGTGCCAGCTGAGTACACTGGTACTTTGAAGCCTCTCTGCAGATGCCTTAGGGAACTGGTTGAGAAAAAGCAGCAGGAAGGAGAAGAAGCTGCTTGCCTCGACTACGGTGGACCAGGTTTATAACAGAAACTCTTTCCTTTATTCTCTCCAAGCACACTATGAAATGAACAGGTTCAGTCTGCTCCAGTTCTCTCATCTGCAATGAGAAGGCTAAAATGAATGAGAGATGGTCTTGTGATTGCAACATGGCCATGGGAGGAAGCTAGGAAATGTGGGTTCTGTTCCCAGCTTGCCACCAAAATTCTGATGTGACCTTGGGGAAATCACTTGCTCTTTCTCTCTCAGCTTCCCCACTTGTGACATGAAGGAGTAATTAATGCCAACCTGATAGAGGTGCTATGAGGCGGAATTCATTCATGTCTGTAAAGCATTTGGAGAAGCTCAGACTGAAAGCACTATGGAAATGCAAGCTATGATCAGCTGCATTGAACACTGGTGGGCACGTTGGGAATGGCTAGGTGAATAACATCAGCAGGACTCTCTGAAAGCCTGGCAAAATTAATGAGATTCTCTTTCTTTCCCTAGTGAAACTCCCTACACCCCAGGGGCTGCTGGCACGACTCCTGGTGAGTAGACCATGAGAATAGGTTTTCTGTGGAATATGAAGTGGGACAGTTAACTATATAAAAATAGGTTTTCTAGCCAGATGCTTGTAGACAGGCTGAGGAATGTGTCTGATTGGATCTCTCTGTCTCTGCCCTCTCCTGAGACACACTGTTCTGGATCCTCACACTAGCTAGAATGCTTTCTTCTTCAGGAAGGCGCTGCAGTAGAATCAACAACTCTATTGTACGGTCTCCACAATGAGAGAGTCTGAACTATTCTCTCCTTCAGGACCAAACTGGTATTGTGCTGACAAAACTTAGCCTGTTCTTTCTCTCTCATTGGCAGGTAGTAGCCTCATCCCCTTATTCAGGAGAAGGACACGGATGTGCTGCCTTGCAGTTACTACAGGCCCTGCACCAAAATATCCATGCAGCAGTGGGTGAGATGTGGGTAGTAAAGATCCCATCTCTGGTGCAGTACATTGAAGGTAAAGTGCTAGTTAGGAGAAGTGCGGTCCATGGAGAATAGATGGGAAGCCAGAAAATGCAGCTTCGTATGGACATGTGTTGTGCCATTCCTGTTGCAGTATGTGGGAACAGTGGGGAATTGAAATTGGGCTTCTAGGCCCTCACTTTTCCTTCATCTGGATAACTGTGAACCACTGGGGTAAATCCAGAGTTGATCCACTGAGGCCAATTCAATCCGGGCAGAATCAGGCCAGGAAGGTTTCAGCTGAATGGAAATTTTACAGCAGTTCCCCCCACACCTTTGCTAGGTTAATGTTTGGGAAGATGAATTACGCGTGAAGCTGGAGGTTAGTGAAATATTTTGGCGTTACCTATATAGTCTGATTTTGCAAACTGAATTTTTCTGAAAATTAACCCCCATGTTTACTTTCAAGGGTGACTCAATTAAAAAACCCAGAGTTTTTCTTTCTGTAAGGAAACCTGAGCCATAAAAGCCAGGTTGGCCAAGTGGGTGCCCTATGTAGACTCTAGGTATTGGGGGCCTAATAACGTCTTTCATCAATTTTACAGTGGTATGAATCTATTGACCTCCTCAGTCAGTGTAGGCTGTGTCTACACTATGGGGTTATGCCAGCAGAGCGCCAATGATGTAGCTCTGCCAGTATAGTCTCTGTGGAGTATGACAGACCCTACATGGAGCATAACCCGATATGTTTCTGATGACTGTCAAGCCCCACAATGTTCAGGTAGGTTTGATATTCAAAAACAGATTTAAAAAATGAGCTGTCTCTTCCCTAGTGGTTGTTGCTGTACAGAGTCTCCAGTACTACCTTGTGCCGACATTAAAGAAGGGTAGGTTAGAGCTGGACATTCAGAAACAGGGCTAGATTCTCAGCTGATGTAAATCAGTATAATTCCATTGACTTCAGTGAAGCTACACCGATTTACATCAAGTTAGGACCAAGTCCAGAATCTCTTATTCTACAGGAAAAGTTTGTTTTCATATTAAGCCCAGTCTTCTGATGTGCTGAAGAGTTTTGTGAGATGCTAAGTACCCTCAGCTCCCATTAAAGTCAACAGGAATTGGGAGTGCTGAGTATCTCACTCCTGGTGGGTTGACTGACCCTGAATAAAAATGCCAGCAGGGTACATAATATGATACTTTCTGTTGGTCCAGCAAAGAATGTTGGCGTATGTCCCATTTAGCCTTGAAAGCCCAGGTGTGTTACAGCTTGGCAGAGCAGGGGTTTTCGAAGGACTAACTGCAAAGGAGATTCCTGGGACAACTCTTCTTGCTAACCTAGGTGACATTATTGTTTTGCCTCCTGCTTCATAGGAAACACAGAGAATTCCCTGGACTGTGCGCGGTGGGAGCACATGCTGCTTCAGGTACAAGACACCTTTCAGCTATATTGTCACAGCCCTCCCTCCCCCCTCCAAATGTATCAGCTGGGGAAAATATTAGTGATAAACTATTCATTATAAACAGAGCTGGTCAGACCATTTCATTTTGTTCACTGAAAACTGGCCTTTTTTATTTTCATGGGACATTTTCAATTTTTTTTTTTTTTTACACAAAACAACCACAACCCAAATGGAAAATGTTCAGTTTTTTAAAATGGAAGTTGATGTTTTGGGTTTTTTTTTCATTTGCTTTCCTGTTTGTCTCCTTCCCCCTGCCCTCCCCACCCCCGGCTTTTTCAGTCACAAAGTGGAAGAGGGGAGGAAAGGCCTGGGGACGAGGTATAAAGGGAAGGAAAGGGGGAAAACAAAGAACTGAATAATGATCCTTTTTGATTTTGAAAAGCAAAATATTTTTGTTTCTTTCACTTTTCATTTGTGTTGAAAAATGAAGAAAACAAAAAAATTCCACTTGTTTTGTGAAATGAAGTTACCATTGTTCAACCAGCTCTAGTTATAAATAACTCCTGTGTTACCACTGGGAACAACACAAAACTTAACCAGAAAACCAACATGCTTGTGGTGCTAATGCACCACTAGGGGACATCTAAAGGATTCTTTTTTTTTTTTTTTTTTTTTTGCCACTCAAAAGAAAATTTGCTATGAGAAACCCAAAAAGGAAAAGAGACAAGACAGGGTTTGGTGACTGTATCTCATGAAGAAGCCTTTCTGGTCAGAAAGAGCAATTTACAGCCTCATGTAAATCCAGACAAGGAACATTTTTATGGCAAGTGCTGAAAATGAAAGGAAGGGACCTAGTGATAAATACGCCCCAGAAGGTTTGGAGTTCCATTTGGGGTTGGATTACACTCTAGAATTTCCCATTCCAGATCCCAGCCTTATTTGAAATTCTTTGGGCTAAAAACTCAAATCAGATTAGGTTTTCTTATGAGGTTTCTGATATTTTCTGGCTGCTGTTCAAAATTCAGGCCTGAAACAGCAAAGTGCTGAGAGTTACTAACCTCTGGCTGACTTCAAAGGGAGTTGATGGTGTGACCCCAGGTCCTTTGGGTGCCCACTGACTTAGGCCACAGGATTCCCAGGATCTGATCTCTATATAATCAAAGGGTGTCATGTGAAGCCTTTGCTGGATACCTGCGCCACACGGCTCATCATAATCATTGCACAGTGACTGGATGGAGAATATATAAGATGTTATGGTTGTATACTGAAATTGATGCTTTTAAGGTGTGTGAGTTGAGGCTGGTCACCAGAAAGTGATAAACAAGTTTCTTTCAGGCAGGAGATGCTTATCTGCCTGAATGGCTGTATGTAGACAGAATATTTATTCACAGTGGATGCTAATCAATAGAGGAAAATTCTAATCAAGTGATTGCGAAGTCTCCAGAGGAGATTTGATACAAGAAAAACAAGCAAACAATAGGGGGTACCCTGTTTACAAGTGAAGACAATGGATGCTTGGAACCCTATCTGGAGGTCCAGAGATATCCGGCACCAGGTATCCTTCACCTATTGGACGAACTGCCAGCTGGCTTGTCTTCTGAATGGACGATCACCTTTGGTCTGGGTGTTTCATGCTGGGAGAGGGATTTGGGGGAGCTATCCTTTGTGAGACAGGGGAATGTTTGGTTATCCAGGTATAAGCTCTAGAAGTGTGTTATGATTTTATTTTGACGTAACCATTTGTTTACATTAATTTTACTTGCTCCTTCTCAACTCTCTGATCTTTGTGAATTGAACTCTGCTTGTTTTCACTATAAATGTATCTAAGTGTGTGAAATGGAGCGGTGACTCTGAGGTGAAACTGGTAAGGTGGTCTGTAGCAAGCCTATGAATTCTGTGAGTATCCAGTGGAACAGGCGCTGGACGTTGTGGGGCTGCAGAGAGGGCTCGGCGGTTGGACTGTACCGATTGCTTACCTGGATGGGGTGAAAGGGACGTGTTTGTGTTTCCTGTGGCTGGCAGAGCACAGAGAAGGCTTCCTCATGCTAAGGGCAGGTGGTAGTGAGGTACCTCACAACCCTGGGGACGTGGCATAAAGGGTCCAGAGCACTTCAGAGAAGGTTCCTGGTCCTTTGTAGTCCAGGTCCCTTTGTTGAAAGTTCATTAGACTCATCCTCCATCCACTATAAAATCACTCCTCAATGGTCAGATTTCTTGGCGCCATCTCATTCTCCAATACTCTGTCCATCTGGGTTTGGAGACTGAGAGGAATCATCAGGCAAAGGTTAAAGAACAACAGCAGAGGAAGTCTGGGTTGTCGATGTTTATAGTTCTCAATAGGGAAATAATCTTCCCATGACACCTGAATATTGGAAAGTTTACAAGAGAGAACAAGGAAGGAAAAAAAACACCAAACAAACAAACACACACCCCACAACAACCCCCAAATTCTTGCAATGAACCATCTGCTTTAACTCTTGTTTTACACTCAGTTCCTAAGAACATCTCTGGAGATGATAGACGACAGTGCCTGGAGCAGGCAGATAAGCCTTGAGTTGAGCCAGCAGATGGCCGGCTACGCCAGCCCCTCCAATGAGAAGGTTTGTTCTCTGTTAAGGCTTCGTTTCTAGTTAATTTCCCTTTAAATTCTGAGGGGGAGGCTGCTTAAGGCTTCTCTCAAGGCTTCATTACTTTCTATTTTATTCTGCATATACAATTTGTTTTTACTTGTTCCCTGCTTTCTTGCCCCCCTGCCCTTCCAATATTTGCTTGGACAGGCTGCTTGTCTGTGCTGCATTGTTGGTTCTCTGGCTGGGCTAGATGATGGGATGTTTCTGCAGTATGGGTGCTTGGACTTGGCTATCTTGTTCCTTCCTGAGTGTTGCTGAGCTGGGTCTGTACTGAGAGGCACGTTGTGTTACTGATATCTCGGTGCTGGTTTCTTTCTTTCAGAGTTTCCTGTATAAGGCGCTAGGAACATCCTTGGCAGTTTGTCAGGACCTGGTCCATGTTAAATCACAGCTTCAGCAATTTCTGACAACAACAGATTATATGGAAGTCCCTGAGAGACAGGTGAGGACTCTGTCCCTCTCCCCACTTTACCAAGTAAACCCTGAATGCTCCCTGTGGGGCTCAGCTCTGAGTTGGCCTGGGACAGATGCCATTTCGCTTCATAGCCTCTTCATTGCTATTTCACTCAGGCCCCGCTCCCCATGTGTCTCACGCCTGACTGGCGCTTTACACCACTCCAGGTGAAAGGAATGGACTCGTGGGTTAGATCCTAACCAGTATTTTTCTTGGGTGACAGGGAGTCATTTCCATCCTCGCATTCTCTGCTGAGAGCCATCTGGACCTCACCTTGAACGCACTTCAGGAGTTTGGGGCTGCAATGAGCAAGGTTAAGGTTTCTGGGTTCATCAGCCGCCTGAAGGTAAAGGAGCCAGGGGGTTCTCTCAAACTTCCTCTCCCTCTAAAGCAGGGGCAGCAGCTCTGGGGTAGTGTCTCCTCTGGTCAGCTAGCATTGTCCCCCAGTGTATGCGTTCTACGTGATGCCTGCAGTTAAGCAGAGAGAAGCACAATCTGGAGCTGGGGTTCTCGCAAATGATTTTATCATCTGATGTCTCATGGCTTGAGCGCCCCTCCCATGCACAATGTGTGGGAACTACCTCAGTGGCTTGCATGGAAAAGCATTTAAGGTCTTTTTAGCGTTTTTTTTAATCCCAGTTAGTAGCTGGAAATGAGGAGGTGTTGCAAGCAACATGTGGCCAAGCAACCTGCTTTAGGTAGACCACCATCCATTGTCTATGGATGACAATTATGGAACATCTGATTTAGAGCAGTGGTTCTCAACCTGTCCAGATTAGTGTACCGCTTTCAGGAGTCTGATTTGTCTTGTGTATCCCAAATTTCACCTCACTTAAAAAGTACTTGCTTACAAAATCAGGCATAAAATTATTAAAAAGTATCATAGCACATTATTACTGAAAATAGCTTATTTTCTCATTTTGACCATGTAATTATAAAATAAATCAACTGAAATCTAAATATTGTACTTGCATTCTTTGTAGTCTGCTGTAAAACTAGGCAAATATCTAGATGAGTTGATAAACCCCTTGGAAGACCTCTGCAGACCCTCAGGGATACACAAATAGCCCTGGTTGAAAACCACTGATCTAGAGGCTAGAGTAGGAGACTAGGCCTCTGGGCTTCCACTGCTGGCTCTGCCATTTACTCACTGTGCAGCCTTAGGCGAGACGTGTAGCACCTGATCTTGTACCCACCAGTGTCAATGACTAAGCTCCCGTGTACTTCACTCCTGTAGGTTCAGCATTTTAGGCTCTCTGTGTCAGAGTTACCTAGTGGGAATGATGGAGATACTAATCTCTCCACACCTCACAGTTATTATATTGCTTAAATACTTTTTGAAAGTGGTTTGAGATCTTTGGCTGAAAAGAGCTTTGCAAGTGCAAGCTGCTATTGCTGCTGTGAGGAATTCCTTGGTCAGCAGCAGGTCAGAATTCCAAAGCAAGAGGAATCAGAAGAA